>NC_091147.1:36255552-36503052 GCF_041381155.1 Argopecten irradians | reverse complement strand
AAAACAAAATTAGTACAATACGGGTAGGTCGCCCTATATAAGACTACTAAAAACGTTCTATACGGCTAGATTCCCTTGCCTAAAATACCCGGGTATCTTACGTACGTTTGTTAAAAAGTTCACGGAAAATGCACAGTTTGGCTTCAATGGAGATTATAATTCGTTTAGTATTGAAATCAGAACGAAATTTGGACAATATAGGTAGGTCACCCTATATAAGACTACTAAAAACGTTCTATACGGCTAGATTCCCTTGCCTAAAATACCCGGGTATTTTACGCACGTTTGTTAAAAAGTTCACGGAAACTGCATAGTTTGGCTACAATGAAGAGTATAAGTCGTATAATAGTGAAATAAAAACAAAATTTGGACAATACGGGTAGGTTGCCCTATATGAGACTACTAGGCAACTTTCTATACGGCTAGATTCCCTTGCCTAAAATACCCGAGTATTTTACGCACGTTTGTTTAAAAGTTCACGGAAACTGCATGGTTTGGCTACAATGAAGAGTATAAGTCGTATAATAGTGAAATAAAAACAAAATTTGGACAATACGGGTAGGTTGCCCTATATGAGACTACTAGGCAACTTTCTATACGGCTAGATTCCCTTGCCTAAAATACCCGGGTATCTTACGTGCGTTTGTTAAAAAGTTCACTTAAACTGCACAGTTTGGCTATATTGGATAGTATTAGTCATTTACTAGTGAAATAAAAACAAAATTAGGACAATACGGGTAGGTCACCCTATATAAGACTACTAAAAACGTTCTATACGGCTAGATTCCCTTGCCTAAAATACCCGGGTATCTTACGTACGTTTGTTAAAAAGTTCACGGAAAATGCACAGTTTGGCTTCAATGGAGATTATAAGTCGTATGATAGTGAAATAAAAACAAAATTTGGACAATACGGGTAGGTTGCCCTATATGAGACTACTATGTAACTTTCTATACGACTACATTCTTTTGCCTCAAATACCCGGATATTTTGCAAACTTTTTTTTTTCTTTTAATGATCAGGGAAACTGCACAGTTTGGGTACGATGGAATGGATTATTCGTTTAATAGTGAAATTAGAACAAAATTTGGTCAATACGGGTAGGTCGCCCTAAATGCGACTCTATACGGCTTGATTCCCTTGCCTGAAATACCCGGATCTTTTGCAAATGTTTTTTTTTTTCAAAATGTTCAGAGAAACTGCACAGTTTGGTACAATTGAGAATATCATTCGCTTAAATGTAAAACTAGAACACTTGAATTTGGGTTGCCCTATATGAGACTACTTAAAACGTTCTATACGGGTAGATGTCTACTTTCACTGTGAGACTACACAGTGAAAGTCAAGTCAAAAGTACATTTATCCTGATAAAAATGATTCTTTATTTCTTCTAACATGTAAACAAAGCTGGGAGACTTCGATTAATATATACAGAATATATATATATATATATACAAGGTGTTCAATAAATGACAATCTAAATTGATACTGTTGGGCTATTACCAATCTGATTGAAATACAGACCTTAATGCAGTGATAGTAAGGATCTGTATTTTAATCAGATTGGGGCTGTTACTGAACGTTTAATGAAAAGGTGACGACTACCATCTGTAAGTATAAGTACACCAAAAGAGCAATACTTGGAGTGGGCGGGGGGTTGCCCCCTCCTCCTGTTCCCGAGGGAGGGGGGGGGGGGGGGCTTAACATGTCCCATTTTCGGCGACTGAAATGTTATAATAATGCACATTTGAAAGAAAAGAAAAAAGAGTCCTCCTGCACATTTTCGTACTTCATTTTAGAAAAACTACCGCAGCGCGGCGCTTAAGTCCTAAAACATTCAAGCACGTAATGTTCAAACCTTTAATGATAAAAATTCAATACACATGAACCAGACTAAAATATCCATCAAGTGATTCTACTATTTCAAAAAAAGTATTTAAAAAATTATTTTGTTTATATGTCTTAGCAAGACAATAAATCCGTAATTTTTTTAGTTACACAACAATGTACCGATGGTGTGAAGCAGTTTGTTGAGATCGAGCAGGGTTGCATAATGATATGACGACATTCACAATGATCATTTCTAAATGCAGGTAACTTAAATCGAAAAAATGCCATCTTAAGAACGCTTTAAAATCATCAAATTGCATCTTAAAACTCATCTCAGCCATTCTAAATCACAAGATTTTTTCTGTATTCTAAATCCATCTAACTCTCTCAAACATTCGTCCATGAACAATGCCAATTAAAATATATGAAAGGTTACATATAACATGTAATTCATATGTTATTTATAGAACACATGGATTTAAAATCTTGGCCACCGTATTTGACAATTTTCATTTTTCATCCATAATATCTAAATTAAAATTGCACAAATAATAAGTAATTTGGTATATTTGCATAGACAGTAAAATAGGCTAATACCAAAATACTGTACATTGTATCCGCTATTTAACTGTTCGTAATACTGTACGTAAATCTAATGTGTATCTATATATGACTTTAATCATATATATACATTATTTACTTAATGATTGTTTTACTTTGATGCTTTGTGTCTAATTTTAGTGTTTGAATACTTCGACATCGAATGCAACCAGTATTAATACCAGACTGATGTAGTCGATAAACTATTTGCGGACTTGCCTCAGCCTAAAATAAGCGAGTGCCCTAGTACTCGCATACGAGGGAATCTCGCCATATAGAAATTTGACCTATCCACAAATGGAAGGAAATTTTGAAACTCGTTTGTAAATATTTTCATTTGGTCGTTTGTAAATATTTTCATTTGGTCGTCTAAACGAATATCGAAATGGCACACTGGACACCGAACCAATATTTTCAGTCTGTAAGTAAAACATTAACATTTGGAATTCCTTAACAGAGATGAAAATGTTTAGGCACTGATCAGTGATATTTTGCATTGCTGACTGTCGAAACGACGTGGTAATGTTTCAAAAGTTAAGTGTTTTGTTGTGCTAGGCTATACCTCTAACATTGTTGGAGTAGGGCCGAATAAAGACCCCCTCACCTAGAGAAATTTAACTGTATTTTCCAGATTATATGTAAATATTTTCCCAAATAAAGAAAAACTCTCGATTGAATTTGTAAATGTCTAGGCCTGCATTGTTCAAGAAAGATACAATTTTTTTCCCAATTGAAAAGGTACAGGCTAGGCCCCTGAAATAATTGAGTAAGAAAATCACTGCTGTAGATCTGGTTTCTGAAAAACATATATTCTCAACAAAGTGATAACCCGATCTACATGTACAGTACAGTATATCTGTGTATGTTTTGTCCTGATCACTTCTTTCTCTATGTAGTATATATGTAAGGTAATGTAAAAAATCTATATAATATTCTGTAACAGGAGATCAGGAGAAAATGTAGCGGCCAGAGAGGGATTCGAACCTGCGACCCTCCAAACACTAGCTATCTGGTCACCGATGATAGACCCAGTTCACTCCCGCTACGATTGTTTATCGTTACAATCTTGTTTATTTCAGATGGACGATACACTTTCAGAGAAGGATGGCATTGGGTGTGCAGTAAGTATATTATATTTAGTGTTTGCTATCATAGTAATTTTAATAAGTACGTATACGATGGTAAGTCATAACGTTAGATCTACACACTAAGATTAGAACTTACCAGTGTGCTTATATATACAGTATTGACACCTATGATCACATTAATATATATATATGCAGTTGGTAGTACACTAATTTAGTAATTATAAAGATAACACCCTTGTGCACAAGATTTAGACTACAGGTAGAGACAAACTTAAATACTAAAGAATTGTAAATTAATGTTATATTATTTCAAAATGAAGAATGTATTCTTCCCCCCATCTTTAGCTGTAACACCGGATCACCTTAAAAGTGGGTAGGCTTGATAGGGGGTTTGATGGATTGATCTATTGTAAACTATCGTTCACAACTATATACATATTTATCTACAGTACATATCATCTACAATAATAATGAACAATGCATGTTATCTTTGACAAGTTTACTCACAGTAGTGAAACAGGTGTTTACAGTTCAAGAGATGGAAGGAGAGAGAGCGCTTCGCGAGCGCCATGTGACCACGTCCGCGCACATTGGTGACGTCATCAAATCTGCGGTTCACAACAGATCATGAGCTACCCTAGCTACTGAGTAGTTGTTGACAACCGCATTAATGCAGTTAATAGAGTTCTGATGAATCAGATATATCGCGATCTACTAATATATAACAAAGAGAGTTGTGTGAATTTTGTCTTAGGCCATACAAAAAAATATTTGTATTTCCTGTAACCCAACTGACCCAATAAAATGAGTGCCTATATCTAGCTATCGGTACTCAAAAACTTTATCAGTTTTGCCTTTCAGCTAGCAAATATTTTAACAACCTTGTTTTTTGGGGTTTTGCTCAAAATCTTGAATTTTTGCCCAAATTCTGTAAATTTAAGACATCAATAATACCTTGGGAATCAAATTCATGGTTTATATATTATAAAGTTGAATAAAGTTGATTTCAGTTTTTCACTGCAAGAAACTGAGATGACGAGAAAAAATACTGGTATTTAAAAAAAAATCCTACCTTCATATAAACCAACACTTCATTTTTAAGAGGTGTTACCGGAAACAAGAACATTTTTTCATTTGGCCTTACCAGTCTAGTTGGATGTATATGTCATGTGGGCCGTCTTCTATATATATATACTCAGTGATATTTCAGGGTATTTTGGGGAAAAGTTTTTGACACATAGTGGGAATTATTAATCGCAAAAAGAGCGGTTTTAGGGAAAAGTTACCCATTACTGAACGTGGTGTTATAGATAATTAAATATTGTATAACTGTGTTATTTGATGTAACATGCTGTTTTTACATGGACCTGTATTGTATCAACAAAACAATCTTTTATCAGGACAGTTTGTTTTTTTCTCAGCGATTTGATTTGGGAATTTTTCATTGTAATTGGGAAAAATAAAGGGGGTTTGGCATTGGAAATAGGATCTACAGACCCCATTTATATCAGGAGAAAAATCACTGATGCAGTAGTACAGTCAAACCTTTCTATAAAGACCACTGAAGGTACAGTTGAAAAAAGTCTTTGAGGCCAGGTTACATTGTTTTAATATTGGTTATATGGAACCTTAAAGAAGTGGTCTTTATACAGAGGTGGTCTTTATAGAGAGAAGTAACAGGTTTTTCCTTTCATGTACTACTATATGTTTTATGACAGCTATTGATCATGATGAGTATCAGAATTTGCCACATTAAACTCTATGACATCCTCGATACTACATGGGCTCCAATCACTTACGATCTCTATACCCCTGGAATATCTCATAGTAAAACTGAATGCAGCTCAGAGGAAAAAATCTTAACCAACCACAGGCCAGCAAAAATTTCCTTTAAAGACTACAAAGAGAGCAACGCCGAACTTCAAAGCCACACAGTTAATCACAGTGTACTGTTATGCGGCTCTTTTGATGTGCATCAAAGGACTAATTTACTTGTACCTGTTCTGTTTTGTTCTGTTGCCTCCAGTTTTACTATGAGATAGTCCTGGGGTGTAGAGATCATATGTGATCGGAACCCCGGGATTATCGAGGGTGACTATGATTGAACCACAAACCTGTACTACATTGTTTTTATTTGACACTTCTCTGATGATTTTATTTACAGGAGTTACTGTCCTTTAAGCATCCTCATATTGCCAACCCACGCCTCCAAATAGAACACCCCGAATCAGCAGTTCAGCGTGTTTTTGATCCCCCATATGATGAGCTAATAGCAGCACATTTACGGTAACTAAACAATTACACACTTCTCAGAAAAGAATGGAAAAGTTTTCATGCGAATGCAGCGATAGACATGTACCATATTTGACCAAATTCAAATAAACCCATGTGATGCCTCATTTTCATTGACTCCAAATTTAATGCAGGCTAAAAATATGAAAGCTTTAGGTTTCTTTACTTCAATTTTTTTTTTTGCAAATTGATTAATGGCTTATTTGTGTAATAATTTATGTCTGTTTTTTTCAATTTTTTAAATGCCCTGGCATCTACACCTATTTGGTTGAATTTGGTTCATCTCTTATTATAATATGCATTAGCAATGTAATGATTATTGTCAAACATTCATTAATCATTAGATCTAGTTGAATATTTCGTAATCAATTAATTAAGTGATTAATAAAAAGAAATATCAGTATTTAAATCATTCATATCCTTAATTTAATCATTTCCCTCAATGTCTTGATGAATTAAAATATTTTGCACAATTTTTTCACATTATCTCAAATTATGACATAAGGGGCTACGAAAAAAATGACAAGGGAATCAAATCTAACCTAAAAACTTACCAGTTATCGTATCACATAAGTCAACCAATGCCAACTGATGATGATCAATTATAATTTGTTACCTGATTAAACATACCCCGGTACTATCTTACAGTATTCGACCCCCATCCATATATGAGCACCCCTCTCCTTTCTTTAGGCTTCAATTTCACTTACTTAGAATTAAATGCAGACTGAAAATATGAAAACTGTGTTGATTTCCTTACTGATTTCTTTTGCAAATCGATTCATGGCTTACTCTGTAGAATAAATTTATGAAAGACAAGTCCAAATTTGTTTAAACTATTAAGCGCCCTCTGATCTTGAGGTGCTTCATTTTTTTAAGCGCCCTGGTTGCTTATAGGGTCTAATGCAGTAACTAAAGAAAGGTACAGATACAGCTGGTAGAGTGGTCATACTCTAGAGAGACTTTTTTAAGCCAATGTATGCCCTGTGTTTCAATATTTAATATTGCGTTTGTTAATTTTCAGGTGTTGCTGGGCAGTGTCAAATCATGACTTCATTGAAGCTTATGGCTGCCAGTCCGTTGTGGTCCAATATCCTTTATGCACAGCAGAAACGATTGAATGGAGCATAAAAATTAGATAAAGTCACCAACTTATGGGTAGAGGGGGAAGAAAAGCATGCTATCATCAGTGATATATTATAAGACTCTTTCATATGTGGATATGAAGGATAGGGATATTCTACCCTAGGGTCACAATATGTTGTAAAACCTAAGGCTTGCTGAGGGTATTACAACATTTTGTGATCTCAAGGGTAGAATATCCCTATCCTTCATATCCACCTATGAAAGAGTATTTTTCTCTCATACCTCAACATTTTATTGCAATATTACTACTATGATTTTCCGTCATTTTGAAATAAATTAGAAAAAAACGCGGCTGAAAGTAAATTCTCCAAACATGAAAATTGCATGATATTTTCAACACAAATCCCGTTTGTATCTTTTAAAGTAAACCTAGTTTCTGAAAAAAAATGTTAAAATTATACCTAGCAAATAGTAATGTTGTTGAGGCCGTGACATCACAAGGCTCCATTAAATGGCTACCCATGCAATACAGCCTCAGGCGACATGAGTGTATTGCCCTAGAGCAGCCAGTATTGTATGTGTAGGTATGAGAGAACTATTTATTGCTTAATAGACACACACACAATAAAAAGGCCTATGGTTAAAGGGTTTATATACTGACTGTACAAATATATATATATACTGGTGTTTTTCTCCAGCCGGTCCTGCTTTTCTTTTCCATCTCAAATCCGGATTAGCTTTATGATGTAAAACACAAATCCAGTTGTAAATTTGGTTTATAATATTGTATCACAGGCTTTTGACTCTATATAAATATTCAAACACCTCTATATATATGTGTAATTCAGTATTACACATATATATTTACATTCACTTGCCACATCTACTACCGTATTCGACCCAATAAGTGCCCAGGGCGCTTAAAAAATTGATAAAAATGAAAAGGTGCTAATAAGTCAAAATTATTGCAAATTTATACCGTTTCATGTAGTTTTGGTCCTTAATTGTGCCTGAGCAATTGAAATTGAGGCCTCAAAAAGGGGGAGGAGTACTTATAGGGACATGGGCGCTTATTGGGTCGAATATGGTATTTAAACTAACTAAGCTAAAGTGAAGTTTATGAAAGCAAACTGACACCCAAACACCTAAAACGTGACCATTATGACATCACTTATGGTGACATGGTCACAACAACTGATCACCATAAAAATGGTTGTTCCATCTTGTGGAGTATATCGTCGTTGATTAACATTTCCTGGTCTAACATAAACAATTTTAATGCAGAGACCCCAAACAAAATGATTAAATAATGTAAATATAAGCATTAAACTATCTTCCTCTGGAATCGATGGTCTATTATATATAGATGCCAGATCTTTGCAGACAATCATTTTATATTGTGCTTGCGCACGTTTTTTTTTTTTTTTCACAGTACACATGTTTTATTCCCCCAGCTGTATATGATGTGTATATACATTTGTGGCATTGCAACAAATGTATATACACATCGTTGATTTGGTGAGAGCTGCCAGGGTTGTGGTGCCCTTGCTTGCGCACGTTATGAAGATAATATAGACCTAAGATTCCATAGAAAGACAGTTTAATGCTTTAATATATATGTACATATATCTATAGATCTAAGATTTTATAATATGTAGCAACCTTGGTCACATATGTAAATCATGCTAACATTGTGGCCTATGTACCCAGGGGTAAATAGCAATTGTGTTTGACGATCCAGAGATTGTAGATATACGTATGCAGTCTGCGACTTTAAGCACTAGTCCAATGCCAATGACTAGTAATTTTATGGCCGGACTAGTGCTAATTGTAATGAACTAGTCCAATTGGACTAGTACCTGTGGCTTCCCGCCCAATTAAAATCATTATAAAATACTGCAGTGGTCAATTTCTTTTTTTTTATTATACATTCTTAGTGCATTCTGTATGCGATTATTTCAGTCCAGATGCATCATTTTGTTAGAATTTCCACTAGTGTTAGAATTTCCACTAGTGTTAAAATAGCCGGACTGGTAAAACTTTGAGGTTTACTAGTCCAAAGGACTAGCATGGAAAAAAGTTATTGTCACAGACTGCGTATGCATGCAGAAGGTAGGTAGAGTTGTATTCAATTTGTCTTTTACATAAGTTTATAACGACTTTTTTGGAATTCTTCAATTATATTTTCTTAACAAAACCACAGCTTTTGTGAAAATGTTCCAAAGCATTAAGGAAGAAAACTGGCCTCTTTCCATTATGTTTTCTGTCTGCCTTGACCTCAGGCTGTTTGCCAACAGCGTAAGTACTGTGTATCGTATGATACAGTAAAACTCAAAGTATTCACATGTTTTAAAGTAATATGCATATGCATGTTATGGAAGTAGCTCAGTCAGCTGAGTGACGGAGACTGTATTTAACACTACTGTATATACAAAGCACACTGACCCACCCTTCTCACAGAGATAAGTTTCATCATTGAAGCAATCAATATAATTTCTATTTGATCAAATTATATACACTGTACATATAAATACCATATTTTCCGGAGTATAAGTCACGACTTTTTCCCCTGAAAATCGGGAGTGCAACTTATACACCAGTGCGACTTATCCGAGGATGAAAGCTAAAATCTGACAATGTTTTTGCATTATTACATCATGATTCTAATGTGAAAATTGTAAGTTTTACTTGCCAGTTTAGTTATGAAAACTGAAAAAAACGTAAAAAAGGCCTTTGCGACTTATACACAGGTGCGACTTATTTTTCAGAAAATATGGTAATATGACTTGTATGAATTGCGGTATAATGACTATTATAAAGTAAAGTACCAGTATATAGTGCTTTTCTTTTCCATTGTTTTCTGAGTTTGCAAATTACAGTAACATAATAACCTCCCTTGCTGGTAGGTATCTAATTGTGACGTCATTATTTTATGTGTGAAAATTATGTCGTTTTCTCTGGAAAATATATAGTTAAATACCAACTTGCAAGGGCAGATAACTCTGTAATGTAATGAAACTTTTTTTTAAATTCAGGCAGACCTTCAGGCTGCGAAAAAAGGAAAAGGAAAGCCTGGCGAGAGGTTGGAGAAGGCAGCTGAACTTCTAATGTCGTGTTTCAGAGTCTGTGCCAGTGACAAGTAAGTGTCTTCATAACACACATATTCATTAAAAATCTTCATTAGAAATTCATCACATGCCAATCTTTATAAAAAGTTCATCACACACATATTCATTAAAAACTTATTACACACCGGTACCAGTCTCCATGGAAAATTGATCACATCACCAATCTTCATTAAAAATCTCTAATCTTCAATTTAAATATACAGTAGTTTATCACAACATCAAGCTTCATTAAATATTCATCACATAAACATTGTTCATTAAAATTCATCACATCACCAACTTTCATTAAAAGTTCACCACCCACCAATCTTCATTAAAATTCATCAGGTTTCCATTAAAATTTCATCACATCACCAATTTCCATTAAAAACTTGTCATGTTTTCATTAAAATTTATCACATGACTTATTCCAATCTTCATTAAAAATTGTCATGTGTCTATTTATAGTTCATTTCATTATCAATCTTCATTAAATATACATCACCAAACTTCAGTAAAAAATCATCATGTTTCTAAAAGTTCATCAAAACATAAAGCCTCATAAAAATCATCATGTTGCGGACCATCATTTAAAGTTCATCACATCACCAATCTTCATTAAAAATTCATCACATCAACAATATTCATTAAAATTCATCACGTTTCCATGAAAATTTCATCACATCACAAATCTTTATTAAAATCCATTATATCACCAATTTTCATTAAAAGTTCACTACTCGCTAATCGTCATTAAAAACTCATCATGTCTTCATTAAAATTTATCACATGACTTATCCCAATCTTCATTAAAAATCCATCACATGCAAATCTGTTATAAAAAATCCACTACATCACCAATGTTATTGTTTGGCATTATTTTCTGAACAGTGATTTTTTCAGGTACATTTGGGGCCGAATAAAGGTCCCTTCCCCTAGAGAAATTTTGCTATATTTTCCAAATTTTATGTAATATTTTCCCAAATAAAGAAAAGCTCTCATATATATACATATCTCAAAAAAAGTACTATGTAAATTTTTCCTGATTTAAAAAGTCAGGCCCCTGAAATTATTGAGTAAAAAAATCACTGCTTCTTATTATAATGATTCAAACCTGTATAATATAAAAACCTGTCTATACCGGCCAAATTATGCTGGTTCTGATGACATCCTGTTTAGACAAGTTGCACTGTATACATATAATATTTCTGTTCTCGTTTACAGCCGAGCTTCTGTTGAGGACACAAAGAAGTGGGGGATGCTGAATCTCGTTAACCAGTTATTTAAAATATATTTTAAGGTAAATCTCGTTTGCCAGTTTTTAAGTAAGATATATTTTAGGGTGAATCTCGTTAGCCAGTTGTGTAAAATATATTTTAAGGTAAATCTCGTTTACCAGTTATTTAAAATATATTTTAAGGTAAATCTCATGAACCAGCTGTTAAAGTAAGATGTATTTTAGGGTGAATCTCGTTAGCCAGTTGTTTAAGATGTATTTTAAGGTAAATCTCATTAAGCAGTTGTTTAAGATGTATTTTAAGGTAAATCTCATTAACCAGCTGTTTAAGTAAGATATATTTTAGGGTGAATCTAGTTAGCCAGTTGTTTAAGATGTATTTTATGGTAAATCTCGTTAACCAGTTGTTTAAGATGTATTTTAAGGTAAATCTCATTAAGCAGTTATTTAAAATATATTTTAAGGTAAATCTTGTTAGCCAGTTGTTTAAGATGTATTTTATGGTAAATCTCGTTAACCAGTTGTTTAAGATGTATTTTAAGGTAAATCTCATTAAGCAGTTATTTAAAATATATTTTAAGGTAAATCTTGTTAACCAGTTATTTAAAAAAATTATTTTAAGGTAAATCTTGTTAGCCAGCTGTTTAAGTAAGATATATTTTAGGGTGAATTTCATTAGCCAGTTGTTTGAAATATATTTTAAAGTAAATCTCAATAACCAGCTATTTAAGTAAGATATATTTTAAGGTGGGTATCGTTAACCAGTTGTTTAAAGTGTATTTTAAGGTAAATCTTGTTAGCCAGTTGGCATGACTCCTGACCTTGAATTGGGAAATTTTGGGACATACTTGTAGCCGTTTTATATTTCCGACATCAACCACTTGGTTAACAAGTAGAGCATGATGATATAGCAAAGATATTCTGTCTTTGCATGTTACAGAGTAATCTTCCCTTGCGGATAGGTACTGATTTGTTATTAATGTTTTTATACACCCAGAACGAAGTTAAAGGGGGTTATACTTGAATAGGGTTGTTTGTCTGTCTGTCTGTAGACACAATTTTATCCGGCAAACTCCTCCTAAACTACTCGACAGATTTTGATGAAATTTGGTACACAGAACCCTGACATAAAAGGAAGTTGAGTAAATTATATAGGGTTCTGCAATGTACTTTATTAATGGCGGTATTACTAAATTTGTGCAGCAGGGGGTATTAGTCATTCACTCTGGCGACAGTTCTAGTAATGAATGTAACGTCACATTTTTCAGAGAAAAGGATGTAAATTTTGTTCACAAAGTAATTATGACACAATCTATGCCCTAACCAGAAGGGAGAGAGAAACAGAAAAGAGTTTAATGTGTTTTACTCTAAAGGCCAATACAAGTTTAGTTTTGCGGACAAGAATAACACTCTCTACAATGCTCTACTATACACTCCAATATAAAAATCTTACAACTCCCCATTTTGGGTCACTCAGGACCCCTATGGGTAGCCAATGAAATCATTAGTGTGCTTGATTCTCCTGGAAACGGCTATTAGTTTGTCCAGAGATGTTCAGATTCAGGCCAGGGGTCATGCTGAGGTGACCTGGTATGGAGAGTTGTTGGATCTTGTATTGGAGTAAACTATTGTAGAGCATTGCAGTGGAGCGGAATTAGATTAAATTTAAACTTTATTTATTTTACATCGATTATGAAAAAATTGGATATCTGTTACTCATGGTCTGGATTCAGAAGTTGTACCTGTACTTGTTTTCAGATTAACAAGCTCCATTTATGCAAGCCATTGGTGAGGGCTATTGACAGTTTACCTATCAAGGACCGGTTCCCTCTCTCCCAGCAGGTTACATACAGGTATGGAAATATCCCTGTAGGACAAGTTAACATTCAATCTACTCATTAATCACTCAAAGGGCAACTGGTACTCACAACACATACTCTGTCTTTCCTCTTTGGTCTGTTTATCATTTGGTACGTAGCATCAAGACTTAATTCACACTGGAAATGTTTTTTTATCATGAGATAGTGGATCTGCAGCAGTGGTATGATGAAAGGCTACTTTGCTTGTCAAAACAAATTAATTTTAATAGCCAACTTCAGCCAAAGTCAAAATAACTATAAAATGACTCCTTGAACATTGAAAGGCCTTACAGATCTATAATTGGATAATTGGTATTTTATGAAAGAATAGACAAGTTTTGTTGATATAAATACCTTGACCAGTTTTGTTGATATAAATACCTTGACCATGCAGTCTGCTTATGGATGCATTATACATTGTAACACTACTACGAGATGTCAACTAAAAACTTGTGATAATCTTTATTGTAGATATTATGTGGGAAGAAAAGCGATGTTTGATAGTGATTTCAAGAGTGGTAAGTCAAGGCAATCCCTTCGAGGAAAGTTTTTGTTTTGATTTTGTATACCATTATCAATTACATTATAGTGCATTAAATTCATTAATTTCTAATTTAATAAAAATTCCATCAATTAATTGTTCTTAAGTACAACAATCTTACCCTTATCTACAGTTATCTACCCTTATCCAATTAGCTACCCTTATCTCAGTTATCTACCCTTATCTCAGTTATCTACCCTTATCTACAGTTATCTACCTTTATCTATAGTTATCTATCCTTATCTCAGTTATCTATCCTTATCTCAGTTATCTATCCTTATCTGCATTTATCTACCTTTATCTCAGTTATCTATAGCCTTATCTACAGTTATCTACCCTTATCTCAGTTATCTACCCTTATCTCAGTTATCTACCCTTATCTCAGTTATCTACATACCCTTATCTACAGTTATCTACCTTTATCTATAGTTATCTATCCTTATCTCAGTTATCTACCCTTATCTCAGTTATCTACCCTTATCTACAGTTATCTACCTTTATCTATAGTTATCTATCCTTATCTCAGTTATCTACCCTCATCTCAGTTATCTACATACCCTTATCTACAGTTATCTACCTTTATCTATAGTTATCTATCCTTATCTCAGTTATCTATCCTTATCTCAGTTATCTATCCTTATCTGCATTTATCTACCTTTATCTCAGTTATCTATAGCCTTATCTACAGTTATCTACCCTTATCTACAGTTATCTACCCTTATCTCAGTTATCTACAGTTATCTACCCTTATCTCAGTTATCTACAGTTATCTACCATTATCTCAGTTATCTACCCTTATCTACAGTTATCTACCCTTATCTACAGTTATCTACCCTTATCTCAGTTATCTACAGTTATCTACCCTTATCTCAGTTATCTACAGTTATCTACCCTTATCTCAGTTATCTACCGTTATCTACCATTATCTCAGTTATCTACCCTTATCTACAGTTATCTACCCTTATCTCAGTTTTCCTTATATGCAGTGATGTACCCGTATCTACAGTTATCTACCCTTATCTTTACAGCTGATGAATTCCTCTCCTATGCCTTTGAGCGCTGCCATCGAGCCAGCAGGAAAAATAAAAGGATGACCTTGATATACCTGTTACCTGTTAAAATGTTATTGGTAGGTTACATGGTTATTACAGACTTTATTGAATTGTCAATTTATAGATGCTCCACCGCCGACAGAGCATAAATGATACTCATCGTTTAACTGATGTTTCTTTGTATATATCTGTGTCTAATTAGCACAAAATACATATTAAATAGTTACATTTGCTTTAAGTGCATGCACAATCAGTACTTCATTCCATATAAGGGCATAGGTCCAAATTTTACAAACCTATTGGTCATTGTTGTAGTATGGGTGTATCCACACACCGCTAGTTTACAGGTCTAGGTTATGCTTGTTAAGATTTGATAGACGAACACATTGATGATACATATTTATTTTAATTTGAATGTTGGATTGATGACGCATTGTTTATACTGCGTTAACCATTCAGGGTCACATGCCAAAACAATCCCTGCTCCAGAAGTATGATTTGATGCAGTTCTACGACGTAGCTAAAGCTGTTAGGTACGTATCAGGTCAGCATTCTTAATAAATTCTAACAGAGCATTACAGGCCCTTTATTACTCTTCTATCTACAGAATAATCATCAGTATACTTGAACATTTATGATAAGAAATTGTGAAAGTTAATATAAAAACTTTATTATCGTATGCTGAAAACCTGCTTTCTTTCCCGACTTCTAAATTTCACGATTTCCATTTCAAAACAATTTTACGAAGATTAGCATTCATGAATTCAAAAATTGAATAGAAATTCCAATCAGTATCATTGATGCAGATGTTAATTCACGGAGATAACTTTCACCAATTGACTTGGACTGCAAATTTTGCGAAGGAAAGTTGGTATACAGTAGCCATTTTGGCTGGTCAAAATATTCGCAGAGTAGTTAGAATATCAAAATAAGTTGGATTACAGTATTCATTGTCTTCTGTTACAGTTCTGGGAACCTGTTACTCCTGAATGAAGCTCTGGAGAAGAATGAAGCCTTCTTTATCAAGTGTGGCATTTTCCTTATCCTGGAGAAACTCAAAATTATCACATATAGAAATTTGTTTAAGAAAATGTAAGTTCAGACATTTTATCTCTTAAAGTTGTCATTGAACATCAAGTTCAGGGTATTTGAATAACAATGTGAGATCTTCTGTCGATGGGAATCTCAATGACCTCCACACATGATTAGGTTTCTGTCTGGAAAAAAAACACTGAAATTTTAGCTTTGATTTTTCCCATCTTATTTTAGCGGAAATCCATTGGTCCATTTATATATTGTAATAGTTTGTATTTACTTTACTGGTATCTCTTGACAAATCTTTTAAGACTTAGGACTGGATATTGCATTTCTATACAGATCGACATGTGAACATAAGATCAGATGTTCAGACACATACTGTAAACCTAATTATTTTTGCGGTACTTTTATTTTAACACTCTCTTCGAAGCGCTAATACATGAACAGCGCTAAATTTTGTAAAATGCTATTGAACCACCGAATTGCGCTAATTTATATCAGCGTTAATGAATCATACTTTACATTTTTTTCACATTTGCGTTAAAATTTTACTGCATTAAAATAAGTATGTTCATATTGTAAGATCTCAATAAGATTACTTTATTTGTAATGGTCCAAGTTACGTCTCAAAATTCATGTATCAGTTAAGTACTGATCAGACTACATACCTTATTAGAACTCAGGTTGATGTGATTGTTGTTACAGTTATTTGCTCCTCAACACACATCAGATACCAGTAAAGGCCTTCACTGCAGCCCTCAGATTGATGGAAGTAAGTCTCTGATCACTTATTGCCTACTTAGGCCTTGCAAACTTTGTACAGCGCACCCTAGATATTCCGAACACTTGCTTTCCTAGCCTAAGCTGTCTGGATTGTGAAATGTTGCATTTGTCAAAAATCACATCTGTTCCCTGATACTTTAATTCGGATTGTGAGTTTTCTGGACTGTCGACATCCGAATTATCCAAGATCACTATATCTGTACTCTTTAAAATTTTAACCCCCCTCCCCCCCACACATCTGACATCAGATTGTGGGCTGAGCTATATAGATTCCTTTAATCAATGCAGGCTTTTCCATCTTATACCCATTGTTAACATTGGATTATATTTTTTGCAATGAAATGTTCACTTATTTAGCTTTCACTCAATCTCCTCTAATATATTCACACATGAACATTCAACAAACTTGGAATGATAATGAATAGTCTTAGGGACCCAATTTTCCTGATTTCATAGTGAGAAATTTTAATTTTTGGTTACAGGTGACGGATATTGATGACGACGAGACTTCATGTATCATAGCAAACCTCATCTATGAAGTAAGTGTTTTCATTCCATTTTTAACCATTTTTCTTTTGCTTTTGTTCAGACCATAACTTCTTAATCATTGAGGATACACATGTAATTGCCAGAAATTTATGTACAGTGCACTGATGCTAACTTACTGTTGCATTGGCTCCAAGATCAAAATTATAATCCATGTTCTCAGTAATTCCTGAATCATAGATGATGTATGATGTACTGTAATTTCATGATTTTCATCTATCATTTTCTAAAATGTACACATTAGACTTATTATACGAAGTTAAGGGACGTGTACTGGAATCTGGTTGTCCGTCTGTCCATCTGTCTGTCTGTCTAGATCTGTAGACACAACATTGTCCGACGAACTCTGCCTAAACTACCTGACAGATTTTGATAAAATTTGGTACACAGAACCCTGATATAAAGAGGAATGGAATAAATTATATAGGGTTCTGCAATGTCCCCTATTAATGGAGTTATTTTAAATTTGTGCAGCCGGGACAGGTATTATGGTAGTTCACATTTTCACCAACAAATCAATTGTTATGTGTATTTACACTTAATTTCTTATTTTTAAATTTCAGAACAAGATCAAGGGCTACATTTCTCATCAACACCAGAAACTTGTGGTCAGCAAGCAAAATGCATTCCCAGTTCTAGCATCAGTGTTGTCATAGCGATATGACATCAGGGATTTCATAGCAACATGACATTAATGTAGTCAGAACAGCATGACATCAATGTAGTCCTAGCGACATGACATCAGTGTTGTCATAGCAACATAACATCAATGTAGTCCTAGCAGTATGAGCTCAGTATTGTCATAGCAACATGACATCAATATAGTCATAGCAACATGACATCAATGTTGTCATAGCGACGTGACAACCATACAGCTTTACAGCGACAGCCTGGGTCTGTAACTGAAACAAAATTGACAGGTGACAAGCATCATAGGTTCAGGACATCATGTTGTTATGCTGGTGTCATGGAAACAGATAGAGTCGATTCTGAATTTGGATTTTAAGAGTCTCCTTGAAAACAATTTTGTCCTTTAATGGAATAATGTCTAAACCACTATGACTGGTGGTCATGGCTGCTGTGGGCTCTTTGATGAAGAACTGTAACTTCTGAACATGATTTCTAACCTCAGAGAGTTTTACAGGTGTCTAAGCTACTAAATGTTCATTATCTTGGTATCGCCAGCATATTTTGGTACCAAAAGTGTCAAGCTGGTAAGAACCTTGTTCTGAATTGTGGTGCATCACTTAAATGTAAGTAAGAAAAAGTGCTAACTAAGAAATGAGAGATGTAGTACAAGATGTGCAGAGGTGCAAGATAGTGAATGTAATACAAGAAATAATGCAGAGATGAGAGATAGTGTATGTGCTTTGAGAAATAGTGATGAGATGAAGCGAGATGTGTGGTATGAGAAATAGTGATAAGATGAAGGGAGATATGTGGTATGAGAAATAGTGATGAGATGAAGGGAGATGTGTGGTATGAGAAATAGTGATGAGATGAAGGGAGATGTGTGGTATGAGAAATAGTGATGAGATGAAGGGAGATGTGTGGTATGAGAAATAGTGATGAGATGAAGGGAGATGTGTGGTATGAGAAATAGTGATGAGATGAAGGGAGATGTGTGGTATGAGAAATAGTGATGAGATGAAGGGAGATGTGTGGTATGAGAAATAGTGATGAGATGAAGGGAGATGTGTGGTATGAGAAATAGTGATGAGATGAAGCGAGATGTGTGGTATGAGAAATAGTGCATAAATTTGAGATTTGTTTAAGAAATACTGCATAGATGTGAGATTGGTCCAAGAAATAGTTCGTAGATATGAGATTGCGGTTGTGTTGTAAGAAATTATTGCTGATATGTGCAATGATGTGAGATGTATGGCATGAGAAATAGTGCTGATTGTGATTTAAGTCTGAGGAGTATTGATGAGATATTAGATGAGATTGTGAGTGTATGAAAGATACATTGTGTGTAATACTAAATATTCAGTATATATTCTGTTATAATATGTAAATTGTAAAATGTTTGTTATTATGTATATTTGATGATGTTTAAATATGTTCTCATATTGATTTTGCATGGTGTTGATCAGGAATGCATCCAACCTAGCTTCAAATTATACATTAAAACAATGTATTTGTGGTATCGAAAGTGTGAATTAATATTTCATTGAAAACAACCACAAAAATAACATTTGTTAATATATTTCATGTATATGTAGTAACATTCTGATGAATGCCATTCAAATGAAAATTAAAATTTTATGTAAGAACACTGTCCAGTTGTTTCATTTTGATTCAAATTATATTCAATCATTTTGACACAAATAGATTTTCATCAGTTGTGCATGTCCGATAAATCAAAGTCATCTCTTTAATTCATGATATTGATTGTACTATATATAGCGTCTGTGCTCTCTGCCAGCAGCACACTAAACATAGTTTTCTGATCTAGGAATCATGGAAATGCGGATATATGTTTCATTTAAAGTTTAAGCAAATACCACAAATTGTGATTAGAGTTAATGTGAATTGAATGCTAAACTGGATTTAACAAAGACAAATAAAACAAAATGTGTATCTCTATATACCTGGTACGTATGTATAAAGTAAAAAAACAATTTATCTTGTGAAGGCCTGAAGATGCCTGTGAAGGCAGTAAGGCCAAGCGACGAAGTCTTGTAAGAAGTCAGAAGCAGAAGAGCTACATAAATCGAGTTAACAGAAAGTTGTATTTTAGAAGCAGGAAAGTGCAAATCGAGTTAGGCTCAAGCCTCTTGGTCATTGAAGAAGATATTCCAAAATTATTACCTGTCCAACTGAGAATGGAGGTCACTTCAGATTTCATGCAAGTCATTCAAGTGTTAAAAGGCCCATTACCTATAATAAGCTACAAAAGCCTTGTGAAATGGATGTTATATTATTAGCCCACCATCATCAGATGGTGGGCTATTCAAATCGCCTTTTGTCCGTAGTCTGTCGTCCGTCCGTCCGTCCGTCCGTCGTCCTTCGTCCTTCCGTCCGTCCGTCCGTTAACAAATTCTTGTTACCGCTATTCCTCAGAAAGTGCTGAAAGGATCTTTCTCAAATTTCATATGTAGGTTCCCCTAGGACCCTAGTTGTGCATATTGCATTTTGAGGACCGATCGGTGAACAAGATGGCCGACAGGCGGCCATCTTGGATTTTGACAGTTGAAGTTTGTTACCGCTATTTCTCAAAAAGTGCTGAAGGGATTCTTTCTCAAATTTCATATACAGGTTCCCCTAGGACCCTTGTTGAACATATTGCATTTTGGGACCAATCGGTCAACAAGATGGCCGACAGGCGGCCATCTTGGATTTTGATAGTTGAAGTTTGTTACCGCTATTTCTCAAAAAGTACTGAAGGGATCTTTCTCAAATTTCATATACAGGTTCCCCTAGGACCCTTGTTGTGCATATTGCATTTTGGGACCGATCGGTGAACAAGATGGCCGACAGGTGGCCATTTTGGATTTTGATACTTAAAGTTTGTTATCGCTATTTCTTAGAAAGAACTATAGCGATCTGTCTCAAATTCTATATATAGTGTTTGTTTGAAAAAGTTTGAAAAGCAGGGAAAAGATCCCTCTTTCCATTGTCAGACATAGATCATTCTTTGGTGGGCGCCAAGATCCCTCTGGATGTTATATTATTAAAAATGTCATAATAAAAAAAGAAGGTTTGTTTAAATATTCTGCATGCAAGATGGACATCGGCTTGCGACGAGATCTGTGCATAAGCTAGTCTTAATATATATAGTTGGACCAATTTGATTCATGTGACCTTGAATAAAGGGCAAGGTCTTTAATCTGAACAAATTTGGATTAATCCAAAGGCCAAATAGCATGTGTCTGGAACCTCTTGGGTATAGACAGAAGTAGTGAAGATTTGACATTGGATGGCCACAGAAAATGAATGCTGCACCTTACGACATATTGAATTAGCTGAATTAGTGTAGTTGCCTTTCAGGTAGATGAATTATTATTTTCTTATTAGAGTTAAAATGAACAAAACTAATTTCTACTAATTACCAGCTGTGACTCATGAAAAATGTGATATGAGATCCAGGTGTCAAAATAGAGTTAACCACTGGCCAAAAAATAGGGTCAATTCTATTTGATTTGCCTATGTCCAGTTGGCATTCATATTGGCTATGAATGTCAACTGAAAGACGTTCACTGCTTATATTTACATTTGGTTACAATTTTATGTTGACATACCAAGGAGATTTTGCATCTGTAATGAATTAATCATTGGTTATCATTAAGGATGGAATAGCCGTTTTCCGTGATCGCTTGCACGACAAATGTGATTGGAACAATGATAATGATGTCATAAATAAGTGATTAAAGTTCATAGTCTATGACTGCCAACTGTGCTTGGTAAGGTTACATAGTGGGACTGTATGAAAATGGTAATATATATACTAATTGTAGACGTATATAAGTGACAGAAGTATTTACATAATTATGTAAGTATGAATAACAATATTTGAAATTCCCGCTAAAGGTCTTTCATTTATTTGAACAAAAATCCGTAATTTATATCAACATTACTACAATCATCTCACACAGTTTACTAAATTCTATGATATTTTAAAATACGCATATGATATTGTTATATAGGTAGATCATACGCTCGTTATCTGAAGTACATTTGTATCTAAAAATGTCGTAACTGCGATTAAAAATTAATTAGTGCGTTTCGTTAAATTTGGTATGATTTCGTAAGTTATATACAACTTCTCCATGATGGCGGACACGTCGGCTTTGCCTGTCAACCAGAGAGTGATACTGGATCGTTTGCATGCGTGGGAATCAACTACTGACCCTAAAGCTCCACTGACAGCTAATCAGAAGGATGTATTGGTTGAATTAACAGCAAAAACATCGGAAAGACCATTCCCTAAAGATGTCAGTATAGCTAAATGCCGGTATCGATACTGTCAGTGTCGATACATCTGTTCATACTATTGGGCCAGGACAGTAATGGCAATAAAATATCTTGAAGTTTTCTGTAGTCTATTAGTTCACGTTGATTAGTGTTGAACTAAAAAGTTTAAGAGGTTTATAACTTGATACTGTAACATGTTTGGCATTTATTATTCATTTACAAGCTAACCGATACTTACATTATATATGTAGGCTTCTTAGGTAAAATACGACATTGTATTAATTGATTAGAACTTCTATGTCGCTCTCCGTACCGTCCGCTTCTACGAGCGGACGGTACGGAGAGCGACATAGAAGTTCTAATTTTGATTAGATTGCACATACAGTGTACTAAACAATAATGACAATCAAAAAGCTAATCTAATTTTATAACATATATGTATAATTCATTTTTCACAAAAAATAATATGGGCAGCCACTTGAAACGTCATGATATACATGTGCATATCAAAAGGTCTCCAATACTTTTAATGACATACGTATCAAATTGCTAGTAAACGTTTCTGTCATAATTTGCGTGCCCCTGTGTTTTAGCTGAGGTGACCAAGATTGCATTTTACAGTCTCGGAATAGCAGTTGAGACTGCTTGTTTTACACATGTTCATAGAAATTTAACTATCGAAAACAGATATATCTAGATTTAATATCCCATGAAAAGTTACATAATATAAGACCACGATCGAGAGCATCGTGGGTAGCGATAGGCCAAGGACATCTCCTTGCGGGCGCTGTATGGGATTTACAAATTGTTTAGTCTAGATGAAATAAACGATTATTCTTATTACTGGCTTATGTAAATAATGAATGTACTTGCAATATTTTCAACGTTGGACATTTTTGTTTTGCTATAATTATTAGCGATACTGCTATCGTTTGTGCGATGAGATGAGGAGGTTTTGCTGAGTCATCTCGGTTTTCCCTGTCGACACCAAAATAAAACTTGTATTGTAAGATATTGACCGTGTATTCTGTTTATCCTGCAACTTTTTCATTATACATACAGAAGATGGCATTCAAAACGAAAGCAAATTGCCTGTTATTTACACGATTTCACGATTTCACTCAAAGCGAAACGCTTCGTTGATGACCAAGAAAAGATGCATTTACTTAACCAAATGAGTGTGTACTCCTTTTTACTACCGTGGGAAATATGTAAACGACGTCATTCCGGCAATTGTGACGTCACTGTTTGGCGGGACTGACTGTCATTCATTCACTCCTACCAAAAGTGACGTCACTGGAATGTTCGGGATCAAATCATCAAATTTAGAAATTGAATCAAACAAAAGAAAATAAACATTTATTTACAGGCATAGTAATATTTTCTTATTGCAACTATTACAGGAAATTCTTATTATCCGGTATCGAGTTCTGTGGCCCGACCTAATGTCGATATTAGAGCTGAAAATGCATTGTTTCTTGATATTGTTCCGCTTCATTTGTTGACTTTAAATTCGTAAAATGAACTTAACCCGCGAAGGGCGTCAGAACGCTTGTTTTCAACGGGAATAAACACCGAAATGATAAAGATCTTCCTAGTAAGGCAAAAGTGAATATTTGCATCAGGGAAATAGGGACACAAAAAGTCGATTTCCTCCAAAAGTCAGTTAGTTATACTACATTAATTTCGCTGGAACACTTAAAAAATCGTTCTGATTTCAGAACAATTCGAATTATGAAGATACCTCTTACAGTATTTTTAGGGCTTTTCACTTTTTGGTGAAAAGACCTATTGTTTTCGTTAAGTTTCTTATTCTTCTTATTATTATTATTCTTATTATTCTTCTTCCTGTTTTTGTGAACGCTCTCTCGGTCAAACGGTAACACACAGGTTAAAAATGATTTCAGTATGTTTTAACCAAACATCTGAAGGTGTTCCATGAACAAAATTAAGTAGGTCAAAAATTTCCAAAATGGCCGCCATGACGTAAAACCTTAAAACCACAAAAACTGCTTTAACTCAAAAAATATGAAAGCTATTGCAAATCTGAAGGTATTTTATTGTAGGGAATGAACATATCTAACTTTTACCCATGACATGTTTCCACAAAATATGTCTTGTTAAAAAGCTCGCTAGAGGTCAAAGTTTACAAAAAAGTGACTATTTTTAGAATTTTTTTTTATTATTCAATTTTTTTCCAAATTTTTTCCATTGCATCGATGCAGTATCTCATTCTGAAGGCTTTGATGTCTTCAAATTAAAAATTAGTCCACTAAATAATTTTTTATGACGTAATTAATATTTTAACTAAGATTTTTTTTTCAAATTTCGACAATTATATTTTAAACATCTCCTCTGATTCCACCAGTGCAATCAAGCCCAAACGCACTACAAATCTTCCACTTGTCACCGTGACCAATTCTTGTTAATATGGTGTTGATTCAAATTCAAATATGGCCGCAATGACGGCACTTCCGGTTTAACCTAGAGACATCCATAACTCGTTAACCACTGAGCCAATTCCTTTCATGTTTTTGTATGTTATGTAGAATAGCATACTGAGAAACTTTGTAATTGTACATTTTTCTCTAAAATGTCAACTTCCGAATGATCATTGACTCATAATGGAAATTCGCCATTTTCGGTGAAAATCACGAAAAAAATCTTCTTGTCAAGTTCTACATAGTATAGAGGCTTCATGATTTGCATGAAGTAAGCTTAGGTAGTTGACTATCGGGTTTGAAAAAATAAACGAGCTTGACCGTCATCCAAGGTCACAGAGTGCGTGTGATTGTAGAGTTATGAAAATAATCCTGTGAAAATTCAGCTCATTGAGACAGCCGTAGCTCGTTAACCACACAGCCAATTACTTTCATTTTTGGATATGTTATGTAGAATCAAAAATGAAACAATTAGTTTTGTATCATTTTTCTGTTAAACGTCAACTTCCGGTTGGAAATAAGGGACAAAGTTCAAAAATGCAATTTTTCGACAAAATCATTAAAAAAAATCTTCTCAATTTCTAGAAGGCCTAGAGACCTAATATTAAGCATGAAGCATGCTGACATAAATGCCTACCAAGTTTGTTAATGTGATTGACCTTGACCTATATCAAAGGGCACTCAGGCTAACAATCCTAAAGTCTTCAAATGACTTATTGTAAAGTTCTGAAAGGCCTAAGACCTGGTATTGGACTTTTGGTACGTTGAAACTAAGCGTTACCGAGTGTTTTATAAATGACCATGAACGAAGTAGCTTTTAGGTGAAAAGCCCGTCAAATTGTCCCGGTGACAATTTCTAGTTATTATTATTATTATATATAATGTAAGTTAATTATGATTGTCAGTTGATTGTCATAATCCGTGTACATCTAACAAATAATTAGAATATGAGGGGTGGGGTATCGAATACCGGGGTGTGCTTTGACACAGTTTTCACTTAGACCTATTCTGCAAATGCACTGTACTGTTTTTAGCATATAACGTATCATTTTGAAAAAAAGACAGATGTATTTTATACAGAGTTGATTGTGTTGGATAAATATAAATATAAAGTATGTATTATATTTGTTCAAGTCAGGAAATCATATCATGTGTTGAAAATAACAACAGACACAACAGCTGTTTTTTTGACATGATGTTTTGTTGCTGTTTCATTAGCTCCCAGAAGATGATATTCCGTGTTCGATGTCCAAAAATGCTCCTTCCCGGCTGGTCTCTGATTCTCAGGAAACGAAGGAAGTAGCCTTATCAAATGACAAGGAAAAGATAGATACAGCTCAACAGGTAATACTGCATGCTACTTTCACTGTAAAAATACTTCATAATTACCCAGAGGTCCTGAGTATGACCCTTGGCAGTGTTAAATGTTTATGTAAATCCTGATAGTCAGAACTTGTTGATGAGGCCAAATAAAACAATATTCTTGTTTCTGGTAACACCCTTTTAAAATGAAGGGTCGGCAGATAGGGATTTTTTTTTATTTTTAAATATTTTTTTCTCATCATCCCAGTCTTGCAGTAAAAAACTGAAGTAGACTTTATTCAACCTTATATAAACCATTGATTTGATTCCCAGGAGACTATTGGTGTCTTAGATTTACAGAATTTGTACCAAAATTCTGGATTTTGTGAAAAAACAAACAAAATTCAGGTTGTTATTTGTCTGCTTGAGGACAAAACTAATAAAAAGTTATTGAGAAGGCACTGATACTTATAGGGTTGGTCGGGTTACCGGAAACACAAATATTTTTTTGTTTGGCCTTAGGGACCATGGTCACATCAATGGCACTTAAGAGATATCTAAGTATTCAAATTAATTTATTGATCTTAAATATCAAACAAGCAATTTAGTTATGACCATGGTAACCCTACAAGTGATTGAATATTGACTTTAGTCTTTTGTTTCGAATGAAATAACTCAGGTCTTCTAATTATACAAGTTTAAACTTGTAAATTAAAGTGAATAGTCGGGAAAAGAAAACCAGTCTAAATGCGTTCATTGGCCTTCCAAAAGTTCTCACATATTAATACGACGGTCAAGTTCTGCTTAGTTTCCCAGTTCTGACCATTAAAGTACAGAAAAGTTGAAAGCGAGGCTGCGTGGAAATGTAACCACGGACATAGTGAGCCGGGAGGACGTTTTAGAATTTCCATACTTTAAATTAATTTCTTCGTACGCAGACAGATTTTGACGAGAGATTTTATTTTTCTATTTCATAAGAAATTATAATGGATACATTCACACCATTTTACCGACTTTAACCATCCTTGCCCGACTGTTCACTTTAAATAACTAAAAAGATCTAGAAACAGACCAATATGGGTCAATCCGCATAATTTTGTTTCGAAAAAAAATACACTGAAAATCTGAAACTGTAAATGAGGATCACAAAACTGTAATACAGTAAAATGTGTTGATTGTTTTAGTTTTTCTGCTGGTTTTCCACTGTTGAAGAAGATATTGAAAAAGATGAGGAAATTCCATACAGGTGAGACTAACAATTTGTCACTAACCATAAGTAGTTAAGAGATATATTAGATGTATATTCTAATTAACCTTGATAGAGATAGCTGGTAAGGGTGACTTATATAATTTGTATTCGCTGTAATTAATTAGCACCCCTCAGATTGATGGAAGTTAAATTTAACGATGTTTTACAACAAGAGATGCTTCTGACATCAGCATTGTATACCACCTCCCCCTCCCCCACACACACAAATATTACCAACTACACTACATATTAACCCCCCCACCCACACAAATATTACCAACTACACTACATAATAAAATGATGTGCTCTGTTACGTCGTTACCACAGGCGTTACATTGAGGAGTTGAGAGAGTACCAGAAACAGTGTGATTCTGTCCTGGAGGAGGTAGGGACAGCTCTGGATTACCTACGCAGTCTCCAGGCTCACTACATCCACGTATCTACAAAGACAAACGCTCTCCATGATGCCTGCGAACATTTGCTGGCTGAACAGGTACAACATTATCATATAATATATAGCTAAAAAGAATTCACAACTCTAAATGACATTTGACCGTGTATTTAATATAAACTTTATTTATTTTACATCGATTACGAAACAAGTTATACAACTTAAGTAAATCACTATCGGTGGCCCGGATGTAAGTGCGCGAGGGCTTTCAGTGTGGGAGGAAACCTGAGTGCCCGGAGAAAACCAACATGATCATGCAGCTGACCCCCTAACCTTTTTAGTCTGTGCGGGGGATCAAACCCCGGCTAGCTAGGTGAAAGCGAGTGACTTAAGCACTACACCACCTGATCACCCATGTATTTCTACTTCATTGTCAATGGAAAATATTACCAGGAAGAATATTTCCTGAGTATATTATCACTGAGACCAGCATATTCGATTGATAATACAATATTTAATTATTGTAAATTAAGAAGAAAAATGCCATACATTTAAGCCAGGATAGATAGGTATCTTGATTAGGGCTGGGTATTGGAAGGTCTAAAACGATACGATATGTATTGACAATACACTGAAACAATACACGATACGTATTGACGATCAATACAGTGGACCTCTTTTTCAAATTCAGTTGACCCTTGTATTTCGAATATTGTGACAATAAAAGACAATTTTGATAAAATATTCTATAACCAGGAAAAAATCTACCAAACATTTGATTGAGTTTATCATCTGTGTTAATTAATTTCTGTCAATTCGTATTCTTAGTTATGAAAAGGCATTTCTAATCCATCTAGGTGACACAGATGCATTAAACACTTTCTTTTGATTGAAATGCTGTTACTTGAATGATGTTTTAGAATAAATTTTGTTTGGAATTTCCTATGTCTATAACGAAAACAGTTGGATGAGTTGTTAAAACAATACAGCAATATACAGCATGTTTGTGTATCGATATTCGATACACTGCGGAAAACCGATACGTATCGGTATATCGATATATTGATCCAGCCCTAATCTTGATTAGACAAGGGCCGTTAAGACAGGTTATGCTGTTTTGAATTGATCACCCTTTTTTTAGGAATATGATTCTGTCTTTAGCACATTTAGAACTAGGTGATGTGATGCTATACCCTGCACTATACTTTCCAGTAGTTTGATCCACAAAATGATAAGAGATGGATATTAAAAGCATCTAAAATGTAGGATTTATAAAACAAAGATAGGCATGGCAATAATACTTAATACCATTTTATACCCATTCATAGCATAACCCATGTCTTTATCTACTTAATCATAACTTGAACATAATTACTGTAAACAGAAAAAGGAGAAAATGTAGCGACCAAGCTGGGGTTTGAACTCAGGACCTCTGAACACTTAACCAAATGCTGAACAAATTGAGCTAATTGGTGCATGGCTATGATTGGCACAGTCCAATTCCGCTACATAACATTTTATTTCTTTCATTTGCAGACACGACTCATCAACACAGCTGAAAACATCAGTAACAAATTGTCTTACTTCAATGAGCTGGACCGTATATCTTCAGTAAGTGACCTATCAATATATATATAAACCAAATTATTTTCATGTGCGATTCAATTTTATTGGAATAAGAAATCATGACATCTAAATGCTGTGAAGTTGATTTCACTCATTCACCCCTGAAAACGCATTCGATTCAAAGGCTGGAAGAGTGCATTATAATATAAAGTTTCAGGGTTACACACATATGACTATTTCTACGAGAGTTTTATTTCATGGTTTGCATGTGTCTTTTTTTGCAATATTGTTATTACGTGATGAGTAAGCATTCAAACTAATTGAGCATGGTTTATTTCTATCATATACACACAATATTACGTATACAGGGTACAGGAACTAGATATTCATCATTTTTCCAAATATTTGGATTCAGAATATTTTCATTATTGGTTGCTGTTAAATTTATATTAACTCTATTTTGTTTCAGAAACTTGGTTCCCCGACTCTAACTGTTACCAATGAGTCCTTTGTTCCAATGTTGTCCAGGCTGGATGAGTGTATATTGTATATCTCCAGCAATGTGAGTAGAATTTACACGTCATCTGTTATAATGTTTTATGGAGAAAGTCAGAGTTTTTGGAAAAAAATCACTGACCTACTATACCCAGTACCTTGTCATAATTGATAATGATTTGAATTAGTGTTAGGACTGCTGTCTATTGATCCAGAGCCATGTTGGAGACAATCAATTGAAACTTTGTCATTATTGATAGCTCAAAATGATTAAAGTTCTATAATTACTGGTAAATCTTACATATAAGTAATTAGCATACTATAAAAATCTTTGAAAGAGAATAATTATAAAGAATCATTATTATCAAAGATTATTCCATAAAGTAAACAATAATCAATTAGCGAAAGAAAGAAAAATGAAGAAACCTACACAGTTTTCATATTTTCAGTGTACATATCATTTGAGGTAAAAGAAATGAAGGCCTCAAAAAGGGAAAGGGGCGCTAAAAGGGATATGGGCACTTAGGTTTGAATTTATATTTTAGTTGTTGATGATCTTGTATTTTCAGGCCCCCTGTAAGGAATCTGCTATTTACCTTGCCAAGTTTAGACATTGCCTGGCTCGGGCTTTAAACCTGATAAAATGTCATGTTGTACACATTTTACAAATGGCTACACAACAGGTCCAACCCACAAAGGTCAGTAAAGGTCAATTATTAAATACAGGTATTCAAAGACTTAGTATTATTGTTTACATGTAGTAATTTTTGTATACTTAATTACCATGCCAGTGCCCCTCTGTAATGCATTTTGAATTTGCCATGGCAACCCTGAATCACTATTGAAAAATCAAAAGAAAAAACAATGTTTTCCAGAAAGAGGACAATTTGGATATTAAACGGGAAGGCATTAGATCGGCTTCAAATGAGAAAATTTTTTCGCATAAATCGGTAGGGTTAACATGTCTTAGTTTGGTGTAATTATCTCCCCTTAACTTACAATTCTCATTATGACTTAACCAAATGATGCTTCATTGTAGTACTTGCATTTAATGGTACATAGATACTTAATTTTTGCAATGAATATTGTGTAAAGTACAATATGGGTAGCGTGCAAATGTCTTTTACTGGATTTCATTGGATCATAGGTAATGATGAATGTTGCAGAATTTAGGATATGGAAGAAATCAAGTTTCATCATATACTGCATACAAACATACTTATTTTAGCGGTAGGTTTATTTTAGAACTTTTTGCGCTGTCTTTGAAGGACCTATTTATATACAGTGCTAAATTGTGCAAAAGGGTTTCTACCACAATAGGCGCTGTTATTCAACTCTCAGGGTATCAAGTAAACAATGCAGCTGTTTATTAACAATTTGTATATACCACACGTGGTATAAACTCTGTACGCATACTGACTGGCTGGCACGATGAACTTTGACCGAACTACGTCTTTCTCAGTGTCGTATCATCTTTTGTCAACGTCATCAATAATCGAGTGACGTCATGCTATGCTGTGATTGTCGCTTGACGCCAAAACTGCTGTTGGATTGCGTACTTATCCTCGTCGTAATTCTATCGGCTAAAATCGTATATTATTGTGGTAGAAACAGGTCACACGACTCGTGGTTGTTGGATATGGAATTTATTCCACACTCGTAAGTTATTTTTTTAAAAGTTACAAAAGACACTTGCTAAAGCTCTTGTATTTTGTAATTTTTAAAAAATAACTCACTCGTGTGGAATAAATTCCATATCCAACAACCACTCGTTGCGTAACCTCTATATATCTGGTATCGAACCACAGACTTGCACTAATTTATACATGTATCTGCTCGAATAAATAATAGTTTGTAGAAGTTATCTTTTAAAATATATAAGCATCATGTTTGAATCCCAATTTTTACCCTCACTCCATTTTTCATATGTGATTGATTTAATTATTATATGTTGTATAATTTCAGGACTCTGTCAATATTGGGGACAACGCCTTTACCTTGTTCTATGGAAAGTTTCGTGCCAACGCCCCGCGTGTGAAATCTCTGATGGAAGAACTTGAACAGAGGGTGGATAAAAGTCCAGAGTAAGTGGGAAAAAATCTTTCCTCCAAGAATTCTATAATACCTGTGATCCTAAAGTTTCTGATGGAAACAAATATTCTATATATCAGTTGGAACAAAAGTTTTTTGGAAACCATTCTTTTGTATGTCTGCTAGCTTCTCATACACATATTAACACAAATAGACACATACTGGCATTATTGTTTCTGCCATTACATTAAAATGGAAATGCCTTTGCTAGCTTTTCACAATCACCCTCCACAACTTTTTATCCCCCACTTTTTCCCAAACAGGGGATATTAATTTGGGTTTGTCCATCTGTCCGTCCGTCTGTCTGTCACACTTCGTTTCCGTGCAATAACTGTAATAAATGTAAACCAATTTTCTTCAAACTTGGTGACAAGATTAAATGCTTTAAGGACTCGGCCAAGTTCAATTGCGACTGTCGATGGACCTTATTTAGCGGAGTTATGACCCTTTGAATTACTAAAAACATCATTTTCTGCCATTTCTGTGCAATAAGTGTAACAAATGTGACCGATTTTCTTCTAACTTAGTAACAAGGTTAAATGCCTTAAGGACTCGGCCAAGTTCGATCGCGACTTTCAACAGACCTTATTTAGCAGAGTTATGGCCCTTTGCTTAAATAAAAAAAAGTCAGTGTCTGCCACTTTTATGCAATAACTGTAATGAATATTAACCAATTTTCTTCAAACTTAGGAACAAGGTTGAATGCCTTAAGTACTTGGCCAGGTTCGATTAACTCTGTCAGCGGATGTTATTTATCAGAGTTATGGCCCTTTAATTTACTACAAATTTCATTTTTCTGCAGTTTCTGTGTAATAACTAACAAATGTTAAAACTAATATTGTTGAAACTTGGTAACAAATTTAAATGCCTTAAGGGCTGAGCCAAATTTGATCGCCACTTTTGGCAGATCTTAATCAGCAGAGTTATGGCCCTTTGATTTTTATAAAAAAAAGTCATTTTCTGCCACTTAGTACAATAACTGTAATAAATATTTACCGATTGGTAACAAGGTCAAATGCCTTAAGGGCTTGGCCAAGTTTGATTGCCACTTTTGGCCGACATTATGTAGTAGAGTTATGGCCCTTTGATGTATTAAAAACGTCTTTTTCTGCCATTCCCTGTGTAATAATTGTAACAAATGAAAGCGATTTTCTTAAAAGTTAGTATCGAAGATAAATGCTTTAAGAGCTCAGCCAAGTTTAATAGTCACTTACAGGGGTCATTATTTTACACATCTTACTTCCGAATAAAACTTCAGTTTATTTTTTCATGTTTCAACCAAGGTTAAACCTAACCTCAATAATGTTTATCTACAATATGTCCTGAAAGCGGGGGATGGAAATTCCACGAATTTGCTTGTTTTTTTATTACATTTAATTTTAGTGTATTAGATACTCTTATCTGTGATACCAACTCATTTGTAAGATTCACTTGTTTTTCTTCTAACAGGTATGTCCAGATATTAGCAGACTGTCATCAATGCTACTTTCAACAGAGAGAGGTGTTACTTGGTCCGAGTGTCTCGTCCACCGTAAACGACCTGGCTACTAAACACGCCCGCGACCACTGTGCTCTTGTAAGTATCCCAACTGTAAGTTAAGACAATACATGGGATTATCAATACATTGTATACCTCTCAATTTAATTAATCGATGGGAAATTCAACAAGTCGATAACAATTGCTGATACGACGCCAAACTGGTGATAGTTTCAATTGTCAGATATTTTTCTGTAGCTTGGACTAAAATGATGTACTCACTGAAGTTTGATACAGTAACAGACTAACAGTCACGATAAAATGTCACTTTTTTCCATGCTATTCAATCAAAAAGCAATCATCGTCATTGTGTTTGAGTTGAAAGTCACGCTAACAGGTAAAGGGAAGCAACTCAAACAAACCAACAATGCAATAGATTTACGACATGGTGGCCAATTTATCAGGTGGAATTGAATAGAATTAAGAATTCAATACTATTCCAATACAGGCAATAGTCACCACTACCCAACAGTACTTATTCTTCCATATAAATAGCCTACTTGTATCTTCTTGTGGACATATTTTAGACATAACCCAAGTTCAGCTGCAATGCTAAAACTATTCCAGTGATCTGTAATTGCTTTAGTTTTGTTTTTTATGCAGTATTTTTTCAGTAAAAACTTTTGTCTTTACAGATGAGGAGTGGCTGTGCTTTTATGGTCCATGTCTGTGAAGATGAACATCAGCTTTACTTTAACTTCTTCTCCAAACCGACGTCCCGACTAGAGTGAGTAGTAGCTAATTCCACATTTTTCTGGTGCATTCTTGAGTGAAGATTTTTAAAATGATGTATAAACTGTTGATTTTACACCCAAAAAAGAATTTAGGAGACATGCCTTAATCCCTCACTTTGATAAAAAAAAATTCAAAAAAATTGTCACTGAAAAGTTGAATGATGCAGCCTTCTAATCCTGTTTATCAAAACCTTGTGTGCTGGTTCTATTTGATGTCTTGACCTTTGATTTTTACTGTTCAAGTACTAAATAAACTTTTATTTTTGAGAAGTTAAGAAAGAATTAACATTAGAATTTATATGTAGGATGTTCCCATTTGATTTAATTCACTACAGTCTGTGACGCTAATTTTTTTTGCTGCTAGTCATTTAGTAAATCCCAAAATTTTTCTAGTGTGACGATTTAATCACTAGACCATATTAAATATACAGTACAGCCGTTTTGCTTCAGCACTTCAAATTCAGTCATGATCAGTTTTATCCAAATTGCAGTCTAGATGCTTTCATGAACACAAATTCTCACAAAATGATGCATCCGGACTGAAATGATCGAATAAAGAATGCACTCAAAATGTGTTGAAAAATGCAATTGACCACCGCTCTTGTAAATGAATTAACGTTATTAATCGAATTGGGAGCCACTAGTCCAATTGGACTACTTCATTACAATTGGCACTAGTCCGGCTCTAAATTACAAGTCATGGGCATCGATCTAGTGCTTAAAGTCGCAAACTGTCACTTTTATTTCGCTTTGGTGTTAATTTTTTCTTACAGCTGAAGTTCTTATTATTTTAGAGAAATTTTATTTAAAACACGTTAAAGTTGTTGAATGGAGTCATCTAAATGTACATATAGATGACATTGACTAGTGTCATCTTTACCACATTTTTTTTATCATTTTTAGTTCTCTTGTTTCAGTGAGATGTTAGAACATCTATGCAACAGTCTGTACGACATGTTCCGACCGCTGATTATTCACATCAACCATTTAGAAACGCTGGCTGAGTTATGTTCCATTCTGAAGATAGAGATGTTGGAGGAGCATGTACAAAATAATGGTAAGCAATCCAATGTTAGATGTTGGAGGAGCATGTACAAAATAATGATAAGCAATCCAGGGTTAGATGTTGGGGGAGCATGTACAAAATAATGGTAAGCAATCCAATGTTAGATGTTGGAGGAGCATTTACAAAATAATGATAAGCAATCCAGGGTTAGATGTTGGGGGAGCATGTACAAAATAATGGTAAGCAATCCAATGTTAGATGTTGGAGAAGCATTTACAAATTAATGGTAAGCAATCCAGAGTTAGATGTTGGGGGAGCATGTACAAAATAATGGTAAGCAATCCAATGTTAGATGTTGGAGGAGCATGTACAAAATAATGGTAAGCAATCCAATGTTAGATGTTTGAGGAGGATGTACAAAATAATGGTAAGCAATCCAATGTTAGATGTTGGAGGAGCATGTACAAAATAATGGTAAGCAATCCAATGTTAGATGTTGGAGGAGCATGTACAAAATAATGGTAAGCAATCCAATGTTAGATGTTGGAGGAGCATGTACAAAATAATGGTAAGCAATCCAGTGTTAGATGTTGGAGGAGCATGTACAAAATAATGGTAAGCAATTCAATGTTAGATGTTGGAGGAGCATGTACAAATTAATGGTAAGCAATCCAATGTTAGATGTTAGAGGAGCATGTACAAAATAATGGTAAGCAATCCAATGTTAGATGTTGGAGGAGCATGTACAAAATCATGGTGTGCAATCCATTGTTAGATGTTGGAGGAGCATGTACAAATAATGGTAAGCAATCATTGTAAGTAATCTGCTGTACAAGCTAATGGTAAGCAAGTAATTAGGTCAGAATTGCAAGTCTGCATAACAATCACAATACATAAAGTGAAATTGAGGCTCCAAAAAAGGGGAGGAGCCTTTTTAGGGATGGGGGCGCTTCTTGGGTTGAATTTGGTATCTATAGAAAATATGCCTGTGTGAACTTAAAATCAAAGGCAAATATTTCAATCTTCACTGAAGTTGAACTCAATGAAAATACTTGAGAAATCCGGTTTCATTTGCTCATGAACTTGGGTATATCAACATGGCGCAAGAAAATATTTTATCTAGACCTACTTTTGCTTAAGAAGGCGTAAGTTCCTACTAGGTCTAGGCATAGATCTAAGCTGCGGTATTTAAAAAAAAAAGTGTAAATATATCGTACAGATTTCTGCAATTCTAAAAGCATTTTATGAACTCTTGTTTCACTGATTCTTGTGTATCGTTCGAGTCGAGCAACATTGCCTACCGAAGACGTGTGTTGAAACTAGTCCACTTTATGCCCTCTCAGTTACTATCTAATGGTGAAGCCTAAAGAGCGATAAGAAATACTATATAAAAGTCAATGAGTGTTGATTTACCTTTAATCAGTTGTTTAAGTTGTATCAAGGCTAAAGTCTACATAAACCACTAAACCTTTCCGTTCCCATCATGTTATATGGTGACTCTCCATTTTGAATCAAAGCTGGAGACAACTGTATCACACAGTCTATACATTGGATCCTTCCGCATCTTCAGCGGACCATTTTTGCAATCACGTCTAAATCTATTGTATATGTTTTATGTTTCATCTTGATTACATTAATAATATTGATGAATTGAGTTGCTCTTAAAACAAGAGCAACTCAATTCATCACCCCATGAAATCGACCAAAGCAAGATTCAATCCTTAAATATGATTTTTGACAAAATAGAATTGTGTAATTTAAGGTTTGATATTTAACGTTAATTTACAGTTCAGGAGCTGGGAGCGTTTGAGACGATCTGTAGACAGATGTTAATGGACGTCCAGGAACGACTGGTGTACCGTACATATATCTGTATCAAAGCAGACATCCTAAACTACAACGCTGCCCAGGGCGACTTGGCCTACCCAGAAAAACTGGAGATGATGGAGGTAATGTTAACTACTTTGATTTAAAAAAATATTGAAAAATTACATGTTTGTTTTGATTGCAAGTGCATTAGAGCTTTTATAGAGAAAAGGTTGTTTAACTTGGACCATGTAATTAAAGCAAGGAGACAATAAGTTGATAACAGATATCCTTGGATTGGTAAGCATAAGAGATGTTTCCTCAGATTTAATATTAAAGAAATCATGGAGACATACAGTGATCATAAACTTCCATGGTCAAGTGGTGAATTGTTCCAAAATATTATGCCTCTTGAAAGTTTGAAACCTATGTGACACAGTTGCAGATACTATTAAACTATAAAAATAAAAAAAATAAAAATTGGAAAAAAACCCCAAAAACCTCCAGAAATTTTGTGAGTGATTAAATGACATGAAAAATATATTTCACCATATAATGTTTATTTTTAGTGAAAAAATAATCAGACATTATGATAAGAAGTTAAGTTGGCCAGATATTTAGTACTGATTTCAGTTTTCCTAAGAGAGATGTCAAAAATGCAACTAAGGTGATAATAGCTTGAGATTAAATCTATGTTCTTAATTTCCTATTTCAGAGTATAGCTGAGAGTATAAAGACCAGCCAGGAAAAGTCCAGGACGTCTTCAACTTCCTCGGGGGATGGAGGTCATAAAAGGTCATTGTCAAATGTCTCCAACACCAGTCTGGAGGTAGCACAAATTACAGAAGGGGAACAGCAAGAGATGGGGCCACCGGTGGCAGGGGGAGCAGACCCTCAACATCCTCAAGGTATGTACTGGAACTATGGATATGGGCCAACGGCTGCAGGAGAGCAGATTCTCAGCATCCCCCTGGTGATTACATTTTGTTATTCTTGCTGTTTTCTGATTGGTTGAGACCATCCGTAAAGGTATTGACAAGAGTCAATATCAACTTAAAAGCGATGAATATCTCAAATTCCAAATCTGGTAACCTGGGTCATAATTCCCTCCAGTCTTTCCTGTTCCAATTTAAACTCCACAAGTTGACAAATAAGTACAACTACATTTTTTAGGTAAATTCAAGAAATTATAAACCTGGGCCGGTTTTGTTATGCAGTTTGACTAATTGGACCTAGTTGTTCGTTTATGAATTAAAGATGGATCTGGTGATTTTATATTGTTTTCAGATGAGCCTTGACAAAGTCCTCACAGGCCTGTATTATAAACTGATAAACTGTAGGTCCGTCAGGATTTATACTTGAAGTAATGACTTTAACCAACGGTCCAACCGGTTGTTCCATATAAACAAAAACAGCCCTGATATCTCCCTCATTTTACAACTTTGAGGATTATCACCTTTCTCAGGTTAACAATTCCTTAATATATTCAACCTACAGAAAGTCAATAATTGTACATTGGAATTTATTAGCTGTAAAAGCCTTTCATCTTGTGAATATCTTTCTATAGTTTTAAGTACTTTGAATCAGAAGAGACAGTCTCCACAGACAGGAGGCTGTCGATTGAGATTGTCTCCCCTGAATCATAGTTCCCCCTACTTATTTTTGATTCCCTGCATACCTCGGAGTACCCAGGTGGACGGCGGACTCATTTACCCACCAGTCATACAACAAAGGCGTTGGCTCTACATCTTGGATATATTTCTAAGTACTTAAAACACTACACTGCATAAGCATCTAAGTGGGGATATTATTTTTGTGTTGTGTGGCTGTAGTGTCAGTAACGTCATACACTCCATTTTTGTATGCTTTAAGTCATCTTTCCTTCGGCTGATCCTTCATTTTCATTCAATTAGGCGAAGTAACTGATGTACCACATTTTGTTATAGGGACCTCGATGCCGCTCTCTCCCGCTGACCTCCATGGTATGTGGTACCCTACTGTACGCCGGACGCTGGTCACTTTGTCTAAACTCTACAGGTGCATAGATGTAAGTAATACGTACGTGACCTCTATTGTCTAAACTCTATTGGTGTATAGATGGAAGTAATACGTACGTGACCTCTATTGTCTAAACTCTATTGGTGTATAGATGGAAGTAATACGTACATGACCTCTATTGTCTAAACTCTATTGGTGTATAGATGGAAGTAATATGTACATGACCTCTATTGTCTAAACTCTACAGGTGCATAGATGTAAGTAATACGTACGTGACCTCTATTGTCTAAACTCTATTGGTGTATAGATGTAAGTAATACATACGTGACCTCTATTGTCTAAACTCTATTGGTGTATAGATGTAAGTAATACGTACGTGACCTCTATTGTCTAAACTCTATTGGTGTATAGATGTAAGTAATACGTACGTGACCTCTATTGTCTAAACTCTATTGGTGTATAGATGTAAGTAATACATACGTGACCTCTATTGTCTAAACTCTATTGGTGTATAGATGGAAGTAATATGTACGTGACCTCTATTGTCTAAACTCTATTGGTGTATAGATGGAAGTAATATGTACATAACCTCTATTGTCTAAACTCTACAGGTGCATAGATGTAAGTAATACGTACGTGACCTCTATTGTCTAAACTCTATTGGTGTATATTTACATTTACTTGTCACTTCTACTATATAAACTAACCAAGGCAAAGTGAAGTATATGATGGTATAACTGACACCCAAAACATGACCATTATGACGTCACTCATGTTGACGTGGTGATGTCAACTGATCACCGTCAAAATGACTGTTCCATCTTGTGGATTAAATCGTCGATGATAAACGGTTTTCCTGGTCTAGCATAAACAATGTTAATGCAGAGACCCTAAAATGAGTTGATAATGTAAATATAAGCATTAAACTATCTTCCTAAGGCATAGTCTTCATTTCTTCAATCTTCATAATGCGCGCTAGCGCATTATGAGATGATTGTCTGCAAAGCTCTGGCATCTATATAGACCATAGATGCCATAGGAAGATAGTTTAATGCTTAAATAGATGAAAGTAGTACAGGTGTGGTTCTATGTATTAAGATGGTATTTTGTTTACTGTTTCTAAGTCAACAAATGATTATTTATAATGGCTTGCTGTGTACAGTGTAGCTTATCTAGTCTATGTCATTGGGATCAGCATATTTAGTCGGTAAAGCCAGGTTTTCAGATTGTACAGGTTTCTATTACAATAAGTTAACAAGGAAAATACTATATATTTATGCTAGAATACACAGGGATCCAGATTAAATAAGTTCTAGTTTTGATAAGCTTTACTGTATACATGTATGTATATTTACATTCTGAATGTTTCGTCACTTTATGAATCAATCAACTGACAAAAACAAACATTTGCCTATGAAAACACTATGAATACACTATGAATACAACGTCTCGTGCATCGATCAGCTGATTTCAAACATCACGCCAGTTTCATATCAATAAGAAAATAGTCCTCCACAGGATCTGTAGATAGCTTCTGCTATTCATAGCGGCTATGAAAATTAGAAAAATACATTCAATCCCTATATATTAACAGAATGATTTAGACTATATGTGTATTCACATATTTATTCACAGAAAACCACATTCCAAGGTCTGTCACAGGAAGCTTTGCAGTCTTGTATACATAGTTTACAGAATGCTAAGGAGGGCATCACCAAACGCAAGGTCAGTCAAAGGCAGTCATTTATAGTTCGATCTAATATAAAGCGCCAAGGGTACTTAAAAATTGGTTGAAAAAATGAGGAGCACTTCAACGCTGACGAATGATATTTTTTTCTCTCTATCAAAAACAGGTGCAGACGATTAAGTATTTTTCTTCAGTTACAAAAGTTACTTACTTTACACTTTAACCACCATTGAAAAATTTTGAGCTTCAAATTTTACTTTAAGATGAAAAAATTAAAAAAAATTCATTGAATCCCGAAAATAATTCGGTGAAACTATGTCCTGTATAGAATGAAGTTCTGATTGCTCATGCACCAAAAGCGAAATGAATTACTTTATATTATTTATGTGTTAATTAGACATATATACACAATTAAACACCAATTATTGTTCAAATGATGAGTATCGTTTATGCGCTGCCTGAGCATCTTCAATAGGACACAAAAATCTAAACTCTTAGACGCATTTCCTAAAGTCTCATATGAAATGAGCACTTATTTATCAATAAGATCCTATATTTTCAATATATTACTCATTCCTAATTCAGATGACTTTTCCACTTTCCAGAATGTTTTAGACGGGGAACTCTTCATTATTAAACATCTCTTGATTTTACGGGAACAAATCGCCCCCTTCCAGGCTGATTTTTCGATCCGAGAGACGTCACTGGACTTCAGTAAATTTAAAGGTCAGTCATTTAAATTCCAGCACCAATGGTGTTTATTTTATTAAATTTTATCAAAATTTTTCTCACTATTTCTGTTTTGACATATAGATTATTATGTCTGATTTAATTGTTTATGCTCAATGCTTTTATTATTTTGTTATTTCCTGCATTGTAAAAATGATTACAACACTCACATTTCTGCATTAAAACTTTTTTCTGATATTTTCAATTATTATGTCCTTTTTCATTACGATTTAGCATGATTGTACATGAATTAGCACTTTAAAAACAGTGTGAAAAGCACATAAATAAAATAACTGCTAAAATAAGTATTTACAGCAGTTTTTGTATTGATAATTTTATTTTTTTTTTCCACCAACCAGACCTGTATCTTTTTTTAATAAAAAAACCACCATAAGAAAAGGAAAATGTTATCAAAATCCATCACTGATATCAATACGATTGCTCAGGTTTTTGTGTTGTTTTTGTTTTTCGTTTTGTTTTTTAATTGATTTTGATTTTACATTATTTGCTTTTCTCCTGTTGTTTTACAAACATTCCCATTTCATTTGAAAATTATTTTATATGTTTATTGCTTTAACTAGTTTAATAGACACATAAAATTTTTGATCATTCCTCTAAGCGAATGAGAATGTTTGGTTTTATTAATATTGCGGCTGTAATTTATTTACTGCGCAGACCTGAGTTTATCACAAGCTGGGCATAAATTTCTCGGTAACTATTTCCTTCCTGCCTGTTTCTTTTTTCAACCTAGGGGAAATTTTCAACTTATCAGAAATATTGTATTTTACATGATTATACCTCTGAAAAAAATCAATACAGTTAATATGATCATTATCACTATCTATTATTCATTCTTGGAACATATCCTTTAAAACAAATATGGGCTGTTTATGAAACCGAGTATATTGTTTATATCTGCTACTAAGACTTTACATATGTCAGTTTTCCATTCTAAAGGTTTATGTAAATTCTTGGCGTTGCAACAAATGATATTACATATCTTGTTGATGTTTTAATATATGTATTATCTGATCTGCAATATTTAGGGTATTGTAAGTTGATGTTTCTGAGATAACTGATGAATTTCCCTGGGGTTAACATGCAACATTTCTGGTGATGTCACCACTTGTCAATATATTCTGCCTTGGTTTGGTATTGTCTCCTTATTTTTATATTATCTCCCTTTATCTTGTGTTGTCTCCCTTTAACAATTTTTTCCCTCTTGTCTTTGTCCTGATTAACTCCCCTAACTAATGTTGCCTCCCCTTTTTTTATTTCTCCTTTTCCTTTGTGTTCTATGTGTACTTTTTATCTGAATTGTTTATCTTTGTATGTTATCTTTCCTTGTCTTTTTGTCTTATAATGTTTATTTATAATTTTTCTACCATTGTCTTTTTTATTTGCTTAATATTTGTATCTCCTTTTGTTATTTTTATTGTCTATTCTTGTTGTCTTAAAGATGCTCCACCGTCGACAGAGCATATATGATATTCATCATTTGAACAAAAATTGGTGTTTAATCGTGTATATATATGCCTAATTAACACAAAAAATAACATAAAATAATGTATTTCGCCTTTGGTGCATGCGCAATCACTACTTCATTCCATATAAGATATAGTGCCACGGAATTTTTTTCGGGATGCAATTAATTATTTTTCATATTATTAACTTGAAGTAAAATTAGAAGCTCAAACTTTTCAATGGTGGTAATGGTGTAATGTAAGTAACTTTTGTAACTGAAGAAAAATACTAAATTGTCTGCTCCTGTTTTTGATAGTGAAAAATTACCATTTGTCAGCGGTGGAGCATCTTTAATTACTCCTATTTGTTTTTTCTCTTAAGACTTTTTACCCATGTAGTCTGTGTTATCTCCTCTGTTATATATTGTCTCCCCTTACATGTTATCTCCCTTTGTGTTATTCCTTTTTCCTTTATTGTGTTCTTTTGTAACCTTTCCATGTCTTATGATGCATGTCTGTGTTAACTCCCCTTGTGTGTGTTGTCTGCCCATGTCCATATTATCTCCCCTTCCTGTTTTTTCTCCCTTTGCTTGTGTTTCATCCCCTTTGATTAATTTACAAAATTCATGTCTAACATTCTGAAATAATTATCCTTTAGCTTATTCACCCCTGAAATACCATAATGGACTGGTCTAGTCTTTGATTAAGAAGAGCCTAAATGTGTCTTCAGGGGTGAATTGGAAAATGGTGCATGCTGGAAATTATATCTGTAGTATGGTGTTGGTTTTATCCGAATCATGTTACATACTCATTCGTAGTTTTGTACTTAAAATCATATCACTTAATCTAGAATAGGAAAATTCTTGGTAAATTATTAATTTTAAGTGAGATCAAAGATCCTGTCTTGGACATTTACTGACATAGAAATGGGTTATATGACATTTATGGACCTAGAGATGGGTCATATGATTTTACTGACCTAGAAATGGGTCATATAATTTTACTGACCTAGAAATGGGTCATATGATTTTACTGACCTAGAAATGGGTCATATGACATTTACTGACCTAGAAATGGGTCATATGTCATTTACTGACCTAGAAATGGGTCATATGATTTTACTGACCTAGAAATGGGTCATATGACATTTACTGACCTAGAAATGGGTCATATGACATTTACTGACCTAGAAATGGGTCATTTGATTTTACTGACATAGAAATGAGCCATATGATTTTACTGTCCTAGAAATGGGTCATATGACATTTACTGACCTAGAAATGGGTCATATGACATTTACTGACCTAGAAATGGGTCATATGACATTTACTGACCTAGAAATGGGTCATATGACATTTACTGACCTAGAAATGGGTCATATGACATTTACTGACCTAGAAATGGGTCATATGATTTTAAACATTTCATATATTGCTGACCTAGAAATGGGTCATATGACATTTAACTGACCTAGAAATGGGTCATATGATATATGATTTTACTGACCTAGAAATGGGTCATATGACATTTAATGACCTAGAAATGGGTCATATGATTTTAAACATTTCATATATTGCATGATGGTTAACTATTTATCTACATTGAAAGGTTTTGATGTTGCATAAAAAGGGCAATTTAACTCATTCGCCCCTGAAATTTCAAAATGGACTGATCTTGTCTTTGATTTTGATGAGCCTAAATGGTTCTTCAGGAGTGAATGAGTTAAGAAAAAAATAGTTAGACTTGTACATTTCATGCACACAGAATATCTCAACTTGGCAAGTCAAGTGTGATTGACAAAATTCATCTATTTTGAGGCTTTTGCTAAGCTGGCAGTGTTAAGTCTTTAAAAATGTGTCAACTTTCTTATTTCAGAACAAAGTGGCTAACTTTTCTATTATCATATATAAAGTCTTCTTAGATTAAGTTCTTTTCAATATTTACTCTTAAAGGGAAGAGACTTAACTCTTGATAAGTAGTCATGTTCCTTTTCGGCTGAAGATAGCTACAAAGTTGATAATTTATGAAGAGAATATTAATTAGATTGTTCTATAGATCTGTTTGTAATAAATCCTTAACAACACAGTCTTGTACCCATACATACTGCACTGTGATATCATAATATTTTCTTGGAGTTCGATTTTTTAGTGCGAGTGTACTCGTACTATTATTTTTCTTGTCGGGTGTAGAGTCTGTGTACATCTGCTATGCGCAGATTCCAACTGCGCACACGATACTGGAAGTCAGTGTCTTATAGCGTTTAATAGATTTGCCATGATTTAGTGACACCAAACTTTCAAAAACATATATTAAGATATACTTTTCAGCGATAACCTACTATACACTAACAACAGTGACATTTCACAGTGCTAAATGCATTTGTTTTGTGTAAATTTCAAGCGGTGTTTCATACAAACTCTTGCATCAGTCACGATATTCTAAGCATCTGATTGACTTTTGAAACTTCCGGAACAATACAATGCAATTCAGGTTTATATAGTCAATAAAAGAAAGTGACGAAACGGATAACTTTTAGTACCGGCCACATATTTAATTTATTTCACATCATCCTAGGTCCTAGGTGTACGTTGCACTATCGCTTACTATACCCTGTGACCATAGACTGCATTTGCTGCAGTTCTAATTGATATTAATAAAAATTACACAGCTTTGCATGACAGAAACAGAATAAAAAAAACACATTATAAAATATTAGTCTGAGTGTCTGAGCTCTAGGTCTAATGTACCCCAGAAAGGTGTTCAAGCATGACACAGGTAAGTCACCACGTGCACAGAGACTGGACGGTGTTCTAGCGTACGACTATTTTGAACAACGAAACAAGAATATGGTATCAATATCAATATGATAATAAACACACTTTTATGTAACAAAGAACTTCAAAGTAATTTCACATTTAAAGTTCTGATGAAGTTAAGGAAAGTATTGAGTACAATACACCAAGGGTGTAAACCATCTCCTTGCAATAGTTCCAAGGATAATGAGCGAAAGTGCTACATACACCTGTTGCAGGGGATGATTTCATAGCGGAAATTAAGGTTAGGAAGTATTTAGCGAGCACTTAATGTCTAACAGACATATTTCTAGTTTAGTTTTTGTTTTTTAACCAAAATCAGCAGGTTTACATCCTCACAAAATCTAAATGAATGTATACAAATGTCATGTATGCATTGTTTATAAAATCACATCATTATAAGCATGTACTTCTGAAAAAATGCTAATGATATAGCCTTAGTATGGTATTGGCATTTTAAAGGGCCACTACCTTTCCGAAACGGCTTTTAATTTTTAAAATAGGAATGTAAAACGAGATCAATAATTTTGTAGAGTCGCAGAAGTTATTAACTATACGTTTACTAGCACACTTATCATCACCTTCAGAACTGTTTAATAAGAATAAATAAAATGTTAATTTTCATAATGCGGGTCGTTTATGGTATGTTTCCCACCGTCGTCCTAAATACCGCGTGGTAGTTGACGACACTGCGCCAGACGGCAAAACAGCGAAATGAATCTCCACTGATATCGTACATTAGACAGGAAATCTTGCATATGTTTGGTGTTGTAACCTTATCTTAAGCCATCGATATATATATTTTCTTTTGTTATTAATGTTTTTAAGAAACCTTTAAATTTTGCCCCGGAAGGTAGTGGGCCTTTAAAAACTATTTGGGTTGTTGTAGCATATTTGTTTGTTTCTTATTTTATTATTTACTATTAACAGAATATTATATGTTGTTGAGGTCTTCTTCATGGCCAACAAAATTGTGAAATTGTATCATCCACAAAAATTGAGTCCAAGGAAAATAAATTATTTCATTTGTACAATACTAAATACATTAGATCTAGTCCTAGTGTAACTTTTAGCAACCTTCTACTATCTGTTCTGTTACGGAATATGCTATTTTGTCATTGTACGGTTTCATTCCATCATTATTTAAACATTCCTCTATTTTTCCCATTTATCTTCTTGTAGTAATCAAACATTTTCTTGTCATTACATTTAGTCTAATTAAAATCCTTCGGAGACCAAATCCAAACATCTTAATTTGAGCCAATGGTCGATATGGCCTTTAATCCTTATGATTCATTTGTAATTTGCCTCGTATATTGACCTTATTTTAAACAGTTCAGATAAATAGTCATGACTACTAACAAAAATGATTTCAAAATTTCTGAATTGGCAGGAGAACTGAAATGTTTATTGAAATGGTTCATGAATGATATTAAAATACATATACTTAAAGATGCTCCACCGCTGACAAATGGTATTTTTCTCTATCGAAAACAGGAGCAGATGATTTAATATTTTTCTTCAGTTACAAAAGTTACTTACTTTACACCATTTACCACCATTAAAAAGTTTGAGTCTCTGATTTTACTTCAAGTTAAAAATATGAAAAATAATTAATTGCATCCCGAAAAAATTCCATGACACTGTATCTTATATGGAATGAAGTAATGATTTCGCATGCACCAAAGGTGAAATGAATTATTTTATGATATTTTTTGTGTAAATTAGGCATATATATACAGATTAAAAACCAATTATTGTTCAAATGATGATTATTATTTATGCTTTGTCGGCGATGGAGCATCTTTAATATATAACTCTATATATAGTCCTGGTTTCAGAATTAACGTATTCGCAAATTTGTTTAAAATGATGAAGATGCAAAATATAGTACTGTTTTAATGCATGTAAATGATTGAAAATGTTTCAACAGCTGTTAATATCACATTCCTCTTAATGTCATATTTTTTAAGAGGATGCCTCTGTATATGCAAAAATAAAGTGATTTACAATATCTGTGTATTGACATAATGTCAATTTGTTGATGTATGGTCACCACAATCATCTATCATGACATTTATTTCCACATTCAAACAGTCAAAACGACGAGAAAAATTAAAGCCATATTTACCATCATATTGCATATTATGTATCTGCATAGTGAGTCTTTAATTTGCCTCATCATTTTGACAGTTCAACTTAATGTAAGACCAAAGCTAATGTTTATCATTTTGCATTCTGAATATTTTCTTACATACAGATAAAATGTTTGCTTTCAGGTGCTGCTTATGGACTGGTCAATAACAAATCCAAACTGTTCGCCTTAAACAGCACCAATTCAATACTACAGTTCATACTCGAGGTAACCTTCATATTTCTTGTCTTCCAGCAAAAAAAAAAAAAAAAAAAAAAAAAAAATTAAGGTCATATTCATAGGATAAACTTTTGATAATATAAATAATGTTTTATAATTGCTTGACTAATAGAATATGATTTACACATTTTATGAAAAAAAATGTGAATAGAATTTTATAAAAAATATATAATTATGAAAATGATTAAATATCACAAGATAATATTGCTTTTCAGGGAACGCCCCAGGTGACCGAATATTTTGTGGACTCTAAAAGAGATGTTGATCAGCAGCTTAAGAAAAGTTGTGAGGATTTCATACATCATGTAACAAGTCTGTTTACTGAACCAGTTCAGACATTCCTATCAAGAGTAAGTATATCAAGAAAATGAAACTGTCAACTGCCCTACCTTGACATCATAGTTTTATACCCCCTGTAATGAAGTTGTTAGGGGGTTTGGGGGTGGGAAGTGGGAGGGGTTGGTATATATACCGGAATTGGGTTTTCCATCTGTCTGTCTGTCGGTAGACACAACATTGTCCAGCAAACTTCTTTTAAAATACTTTACAGATTTTGATAAATTTTGTTACACAGAGCCCTGACATAAAGGGGAGTTGAGTACACTATATAGGGTTGTGCAATATCCCTTATTAATAGAGTAATTACTAAATTTGTGCAGCAGGGGGTATTAGTTGTCCACTCTGGCAACAGTTTTAGTTTGTTAAGATCTTTTACTATATGTTTGACACCTTTACTGAGTCACAGCAACCCATGTATTGATGATGTATGGTGAGTATCATCATAGAAAGGTTAGGCCACCATGAAGATGTTTTGTAACCAGGGAGATGGTTTGTTACCATGGAGATGGCTTGTTACCATGGGGACATACCTTGGTATTGTTACCATGACCATGTTACCATGACCATGGAGAACTTTGGTGACCATAGAGATGGTTGGTTTGTTACCTTGGAGTTACATTTGGTCCATGAAGATATTTTGTTACCTTGGAGATACATTGTGTCCATGAAGATATTTTGTTACCATGGAGATACATTGTGTTCATGAAGATATTTTGTTACCGGAGTTTTGCAACCATATATATATATATACCTTGGTATTGTAACCATGGTGATACATCAGTGTTTTTCCTGGGTATTTTGGAAATTGCCACCTGGTGAAAATTTGGAAATTTTGTGCGATAAAAGTAGGAAATGAAAAATTTGAACTGTGTTTATGGAAATTTAGGAAAAGGCAGAATAGACAATTATGCTCCTCTAAGAATCAAGTGTAAAAATGGTTACTAAAATACGACATTCAGACTTGGGATTTCCTAAAAAATTTAGTTTCGTCGCACAAAATACGCATCAACTCACTGATTTGGGAAATTTAGACATAGATTAGGGAAAAAATAACAAGAAATACAATTGGGAATGGGGCCTTATTTCGGCCCCAAATATATAGGCAGGAAAAACACTGTACATTGTATATCTCATGGAGATATTTTATATCTATTAACATGTTTAGTGACGATAGTGATGTTTGATGACTAGATGAAGATGGATTGTTACCACATACATGCTAAATGTTAACAATAGTTTTCAGTAAACATGGATATGTTAAGTAACCATGGGGATGATAGATAACCAAGAAGATATTTGTTTACCTTGTAGACGTTAAGTAAACAGAAAAACGTTTGGAAACAATAGAGATACTGTGTAACCAAGGATATGTTTAGTATGGTGTTATAGAGTGGCCATGGAGTGATATGGTAACTAAGGTGATGTTACGATATGTGTTATGTTTTGATATCAATAAGTTGTTTATGATGTTGTAGGCTAATGTGGTAATCAGTATGAAGACTGAGGAGCCAGTCAGAAATGTCTCGCTCCGACAACAGCCCTTTGCCACCCCAGAGAAGTTACATGACGTCATGTCGGAGACATATCGCAATCTCAAGACACGCCTCCCTACAGTGCAACGTTCAATGTCACTATACCTCGCTAACCGAGACACAGAAGTCATTCTCTTCAAACCAATAAAAGTAGGTCGAGGTCATTTTGTGCTAATGATAATCCAAAACACCCATCAGATGTTTTAGTAAATGTTTAATGACTTTGTATTCACTACAAAAATTAATACATTTGGAGCAATGAAAGCTATTCTACCAATGAAAGTCATCTGCTGGAAGCAGGGAAAGTAAGCAAAAACAATAAATGTCCAAAACTATTCATTGATGGTCTATTAGTTTTAAAGATAATTAATTCTATTCTTTTGTTTGACTTTTGATTTAACTCCATATGTAAGAAATTCTAACAATTAGTAATTTTCTATCTTAGTTTGTGTTTATAGCTGTATTGGCAGATAAAGCTATTTCAAAGTGCAATTATTTGTTGTGTATTTTTGTGTAAAATCTGTTTGTAGGTGAACATTCAACAGACATACCAACAGATAGATAAGATCCTAGCTGACCATTACACGGAAGAGGACAGACAGATCGTGGCTTCACCTAGCTCAGAACAGGTAAAGTTTGGATTGACTTTTTGTCTGTTATCTGTTATCTGTCACCGCAGTCTATGTGCTGTAGGCATCTCTGACCCACCTGGTGATCATCATTTTGCAAACAATTTGCATGTGCATTTTTCGGGTGTTTTTTTTTCTTGACCGAAAGACTTCATATTTGACCTATAGTAGTATAAAGTTGATTGGATGAGGAGTAACCGCAATTGATGAAATGAATAGCTTTAACCTTTATTCAAGATCACAGAGATCGTATATGCTTGAATTTTCAAATGACATCTTCTCAACAACCAAGAGATTCAAAGACAGTGAAGAAGATAAAGTCGAAAAATCTTTCCCAAAACTGAAGAAATTATGATAATGCTGCTGATATGAATATCTTAAAATACCATGTTGTAACAAGTTGTGTGATTTATTCAATTCCAGATCAATTTACTGCTATCAACTTCCAAGTCCTGAGTGGGTTACACGAATCAAATATTTATTCTGTGATACAGATGCTTATAAAATGGCTCATTCCTTATTTGGACATACAATGTGGACTCTTAGTAGGAACAATAGCAAAGAACATGTGTTCTCTCCTTATTTGGACATGCATGTGTGGACTCTTACTGGAAAAATTGCAAAGAACATGTGCTCTTTCCTTATTTGGACATACCTCACAAATAATACATTGCTCCTTTTTACACTACCAGAACGGCCTGGCGTCCATTTGTATGTTCTTTCTTATTTAGACATGCACATGCAGAATATGCAATATTTAAATATCAGAATTATTGTTCTGATGATATCAGCAATAAATCATAGGTAAGGTATTGTTCACTCATTCACCCCTGAGGATTCATTTGAAATCTCCCAAAACTAAAGCTGGAACAGTTTAATATAAAATTTCAGGGGTGAGTATGTTATATCTTCTGATAATAGGTCCGTAATGTTAAGATCCAGATCCTGATTCTCAACCATAAAGGATCTGATTGATCAGATTGATTATTAGTATATACAGAGTCAAAGATTGTTAACTTAAGTGGGCGGAACATACTCAGTATGCTTATTTAACTTCTCTATCCATTTCCTATTGATGAAATAATTCATATGCAAATATTTCAGCCTCAAGGTCAATTTATCTTGAGTTTTGGGGATTATAAACTTAAAGATATTCAGAAAAGGTTTGTTTAATGAAGATATACACACTGTATATTTGTTAAGTGTGTGATGCATTTATCAAGTTCATTGAGTGAAACTCAAATTTTGAATGGAACCAGACTACATTCTTCATTCTGTGAATAACATATGTATTCACGTTAATTCCATTGAATCTAGTAATGTATAACATGAAATGTTCGTCATGTAGACACCTTCATTGTTTTCATGGTTGCAGTGAAATTACAAATGAAAAAAAAAATAGTTTTTACATTATTGTCATTATGGTTCTATCGACTAAACACAAATATTCAAATCAATGAAATTACTTCAATGCTCAAACCCGCAAAAGAAAGTACCCACGAATATTTCTTGTTATATAGTACTTTTGTATGTATCTCTTATCAGAAGTGTAATGTAACCATTGTGATGTTATGATATGGACAATGAGGTGTTGTCAGGAATGAAAGAAGGCAGTGCATAAGGGCTGCTTTTCTTATCACATCCTGATATTAAAAAATATTGAAATGTGCTATGAATTGTGATAAATCATGATTTAAATTTAAGTGTATGTTTATCTGATAAGAAATTGCATGCAACTCATCTTCAAGTTTTAATCTTTGCTTATAAGGCTTGCAAAAACTAAAACTTAAAAAATAACTTCATGACTTGATATAAATTAATAAACCTATTTAATGTTTACATGTTTATTTATTTACTCAATGGTTTGAGTATAATTATTGAGTTTGAAAAATGTACTAATATTTTATCGTTTATAATGGGTGATTTTTTAGTCAATGTGGGATAAATAAAATGAAGAAAACATTTTACTTATATTTTGTAATCCTATGTTATTCAGCGCAAAAAAAAATTGAAAATCTTCGTCAGGAATGTATCACTTGCAGTGATTTTTTCAATGAAAATTGAAAAGTGGGCGATGGTTTATCCCAATGACTTTTGAATCGTCCGACTAGAAAGGATGACCACGTCAAGAGGACTTTCGCCATACGATTGACGTTCATTGTGTTATGTAAAGACGGGAAACTCCCATCTTATAACGATCCACATTCAGGCCTTATCTGAACATCCAGCCCTCCATCTGAATGGATCCACGTCCAGTCCCATCTTAACGGACCCACGCGTACGTCTAACCTCTATATCTTTACGGTCCACGACCAGCTTCCTAAAGACTGGAAACTCTCATCTGAACGATCCTCTTCCAGCAACGATCTTAACGTATTAACATCCAGTCCCTATCTTAACGATCCACGTCCAGCCCAAATTAACTATCCTTGTCCAGCCCACGTCCAGTCCAATCTTAACGATCCACGTCCAGCCCAATCTAAACGATCCTCGTCCAGCCCAATCTTAACGATCCACGTCCAGCCCAATCATAACGGCCCTTGTCCAGTCCACGTCCAGCCCAATCTTAACGATCCATGTCCAGCCCAATCTGAACGATCCTCGTCCAACCCTCATCTTAACGATCCACGTCCAGCCGAATCTTAACGATCCTTGTCCAGCCCTCGTCCAGCCCAATCTTAACGATCCATGTCCAGCCAAATCTTAACAATCCACGTCCAGCCCAATCTTAACGATCCACATCCAGCCTCATCTTAACGATCCTCGTCCAGACCCCATCTTAACGATCCTCGTCCAGACCCCATCTTAACTATCCACGTGTTTGTGCGGTGATCTGCATATGACGTTTTAGCAAATCGCTGTTTTGTCCTACCTAACATTAGTATCTGTCCTTTGTAGTAGTGTTTCTCTCAAACTGCTCTGCTGACGAGATCGAGACTCGTATTCGTCTCCGGAGATTACCTGGAACATATCATATGACGATAAATCCTTGGAAACATTCCTATAGAATATCGTGTTACCAACACTTAACGCACAGCAATATCAAAATAGCAGACGCTTTCTGGGTTCTACAAAATTGCTTTGTAGACACACACTCAAAAGAGGATGTTTAGTATATGTTCTGTTTGATGTCCTGCATAACAATGGCTTGCATTGTTTGTTATGTTATTTAACGAAATCGGACATTGATAGTGAATGATGACTCCAACAAAGTAAAATTAGACCGCTGTAAATATCTACACGTTTATCCTTATTATTTACAAGAGCAAAGTTAACATACAGACAAATACGTGGTTACCAGATTCGAGCGAACCTTGGCATAATTTTATTAATGCACAACAAATTAATTTGTAAAATTTATTGATGAATACCAAAGCCCTAATCAACACGTCTTAGCATTCTTAAATTCCAAAGTTTCCAAGTTCATAGGAAATGGTGAGGGAAAACAAAATAAAGATCGCACTTGTTTCGTAATTTCCCTGTGGTCTTTGCTAGACTGATGTAACGGTGACACCCGTCTTTAGGTATATTGTTCGTATGATTAAAAAATGCATGGCTCATACAAGAAGACGAGCCAAAGCCTGGCCAGATGAAACAGCGATAATACATCAAGTACCCTTACCACCACAGACAAGTGCACGATACAAGGGATGCTCCTGATGAGAACTTTATTAACATGTATCCTTGACCTATACTAGAGTACGATATCTAAGTGAACGTTCCTATAACTTACCTGGTAAAACATAAGGCTAAAGCCCCTGATTCAAACTTACCTTGTAGATACACAGAGGTGTGAAAGTTCCTGATCCAGATTCGAAACGGGCACACAATTTCATATCCGTCCCTCTTGCTCCCGTGTTTACATTTCCAGTCCACAACGAAGAGTTAGAGATCGATTTTTCCAAATGAAACCACCCACCGCTAGTCACCACAGCAACATCGTGTGCCTCGTTTAATTGCAAAGAAAACGTTACTTGTGATTTGGCCGGAATTTGTCCAGAAAGTGGCGAGTGCAAGCAGAAGTCGATCGGTACATCGCGAGTTCGGCTGGGAAATGGTGCCCAGTTTGAACACGGAACTTCAGCAATGATAATAGCATTGTGCCAACACGTTGTTGAACCGTTCACTGACTCTACGTGGAGGGAAAGTAGGTAAGTGCCTACTCGTGGAAGAAGAATTGTACACGACAAATTATTTTCTTCCAGATTGCATTTAGTGTATAATGTCATGTCCATGCAGTCCCTACCTAGAAGTCGTAGCTGTATGTAGCTATTGGTGACTTGATCGTGGTCAAATACAGGATTAAGCACCAGTTCACCCGTTGCGGGAGCGGTCGAAAATGCCGCAAGCCATTCTTTCTTTTCGAATCCAGCAGCTAGACCTGTCTTTGTGGTACCCAGCTTGTTTGCTGTAAATCCCGGGGGGAGAACGACGTCTGAAGCCGTACTTCTAAACTCGAGTAGATACGAGCAAATGGCAACAGTAGTGTTTCGCATTTTCTGACAAATGTTCAACACGTATCGCCCCGGACCTGGGGAGTGTACCAGGAAATGGGCCAGACCATCCGCCACCCAGAAAAATACGTGTCTATTGAGATTATCTTCAAAATTATCCCCGCCTGTCATAGTTGACACTAAATCCACATTGTTAGAATCACTTGATATTCGGAACTTAAGGTGCAGGGAAGGTCCTTCACAGACGACAGAGGAATCGAAACAGTTTGCCGGGAATAAACCAGCTTTCAGTGTATCGGCACCAGGTCCCCACTGATACCGACCCTGAGATACGGAAGGGAAGAGAGTTACATCATCAGAACGCTTGTTACATCGTATTTTATACGAGCATAAATGCATGCACTTGTAGGGATCCTCTAAAATGTCGAGTCCAAATATTGCGAGGACAAATTCACCTGGATGAGGTGGGACAACACGGACAACTAGCTCCGAGGTGTCAGAAATCCGAGTTTCCACAAATGTACATGAGCAGTTCTTCGGTAGACTAATCTGTACTGGATTGCCCCTATATAGAAGCTTCGCTTCAAAGAGAAGATGGTTGCGCTCCATATAACGGAATAATACTGTGAAACTCTCTTCGTCACACGAGATCTCGTACCTGTTATGGCTGTGGAGTTGAAGATTATAATGAAAGAAGTGCGGCGTCAAAAACACCATGTTGTCCCACTCAGATTTACTGACTGGTCGACTAAGTTGCTGCCAGTACCGTTTCTGAGGTAGATGCGTCTGGATGAAGCACAGCGGACTGACGAGCCACGAGGTACAGAACGATGGCCTATATACCTTCCATAGGTGTTTCTCGTCCCGAAATACACTTCGTCTGTTTGTATCAATGTATTTCCAGATATCATTTATTAGTACCGCCGACCAAAGTGACAGTTTTTGCTGCTTATCGTCGATGTCGCTATCGACGGTGTCCAGTTTGTGATAGCCGCTTATAGTAGCAGTTGGAGTGTCCATGGATCTGAAACAAATATAGTATCCTTTGTTCAAACTTTACGATGAGGAATATCTGGAGGAATGCAATGCCTTTGGAGGATAAAAAACTACGGGAATTTCGGTAACAAAACAGTTTTATTCATGTGGACTCGGATACCTTATAGAGGTATCGACATTATTTTGTATTGTCAGTAGACAGAAGGAAGAGTCAAATTTCGCTTTAGTAAACATTGGTGAATATTGCAGTGACCAATTAGTAAAAGGGTATAGATCCGATCAGTAGACATGACGTGTTCAATTGATAAATCAGTTACCCGGGATATGTTTTAATGACCAATTAAAAAGGCGTGTTTCAATAACTAATCAGACGAACAGAACGTGTTCTAATGACCAATCAGTGGACAGCATGTATTATAATCACCAATCAGCAAAAAAATTTGCTGCAATTCAGCAGAGAGGGCGTGCGTTACTGGCCCGAGTAAAATTTTCCTAAACAGGAGTTGTTTATTACAATATTACAAAATGTACATAATACTATAGATTTTTTCCTATGATTTGAGAAACAGTGAACGTACATATTACTATGTTGACTTTCTAATCCATACCTGCATATATAATTGAAGACGTGTACTCGAAGCATATCCTCCTCCATTCTCCCGTCTGCTACTTCACTCGCCAAGTCCTCTAGCTCGCATCTCTGAGCAAAATGAACCAATGAGAACACGCATCGTATGATCCCTTCTTTATCAGAGCAGGACGTCTGAATCTGTGCCAGGACGTCTCTTAAGTTGACGTTTTCCTGAAATAAGTACAAAGTGGAAGACAGTTGATGGTAGCATAATAATATTTGCATGTTATTGCACTGCGAGTTTAAATGTCTATTGATAACGTTCGATGAACAATCCATGGTCATAAAAGAACATCCAAAACATTCTCATTTGATAAAAAGAAAGCTAGGTTTCCGCATGAAAGAACACGCCCGACCTCCACATTTAAGAACATGCACAGCTTCCACATTAAAGAACATGTAAGACGTTGGGGGTGTAGGAAAGCCGTACAGAAACACCACCGACCTTCCGTACGTATCTGAAAACTGCTGACAGATGATTTTTGAAGTCACGACCCGCCAATGGATGTCTAGTGGTAAAGTGGTAAAATGCCAGGACATTTCTATAAATGATGAACGGATGACCGTTCGTGTTTATTCTAATATTATGGTCTTCAATCACTATCCCCCATCCCGTCTGACCTGTAGGCTGCACTTTATCGCGAGTTCGAAGCATGTTTGCAGGTGTTTTCAGATACTGGTCGGAGGTTGATAGATTTCTCTGAGTACTCCGGTTTTCCTTTACCATCATAACCTAACATCATAACCTAACAAATCTTTAGATGATCGTAGATATCGACAATGGAAACAATATCAAACCAAGCTATAAAAACGTACCTTGACAGACCTTGCAGCCTTTAGACTTGATATGACAGCCTCGATCCCACATGAGACTACTGCCTCTTGACCTAGTCTACATACGGGTATGGTAGAGGTCGACCAGAGTCGTCTCGAGGAGGATCTACCATAACATCGATTTGCTTCCCATGCCTCCGATGAGCTGTTCGAAGTATATCTTCATCTATGAACAGTGGTTTATACTTTTGGTGTCGGAAATTTATCAAAAAATGTATCATTCCTACGGGAGGCGTTCTCAATTTCATTCAAGTAGTCTTCGGCTGTGTCAAACTCGGAGCTGTCAATCAAATCTTCCAGTGCGTTAGAAGTGGATTTGCAATCAGAGTCAACTTGTGTATCGTCCATAACTTTGTCTTCTGACATTTCTTTTTCAGTCATTTCTGTCATAACATTATTAATTAGTTCATTGAATAAAAACGTTATAAATTCATTCCCAAGGTCGTCACTTGCACGTAGCGTCACACTTTCTGCTGATTCTACAGATGTGACGTCATCGGTGTCGTCATCTCCTTCATCAGAATTCGTGCACGTGGTAGATTCAGGTATACCATTACTTTCACAAATAGAATCAAACCTTTGGATGACCTTTGAACTTTCCTTTTTTGAAGAATATAGTCCAACATAGGCCGTGTTTATTGGAGGAATAACCTGCTCTATGACGATCCCCTTTTCCCTACATATGAGATCAGACCACGTGACCTCTGTACCCCCTGTGTCGGCGATTTCCACGATCTGATGACGCTTGACAGGAACGTCTGCGTGACTGACGTCATCCTCATCACTGAAATCCCCGGATGTGCTGTCAATATCTGGGGTCGGGGCGGGGTCAATCACCTAGAGAAGAAAATAAACAAATATATCACACATCCTAAAATAAGGTACATTGCGAAATGATTGAAAAATAAATGAATGGACATTTGAAAAGAGAAATGCATCTTTGATAAAAACATTGTTCGAGATAGGCACATATCTTAAGAATACAATGGATGAGATTTTTATACATCGCCGAAAACACGTCAGCATTTAACATTTTTACAAACCTGCCATCTTTATATCGTGATACTCGCTTGGGTCTTATTAAAAGATGTCTTATAAAATGTTTAAGCCTAGTGTTATGGCAAGAATTACTCGGACTATATCTATACAGACTGGGATTGGACAAAACACGTCCAAAACAGATCTGATCCCCTGATTCCCTGATACCAGTTGCAAATCAAGACTCTTGATATACCGCGTGTAGTACACATGGGCTTGACACGGATTTCCAACTAACGATCATTTTTGTATTACAGACATAGTATATAATACATATTTTATTGACCGTTGGCTGGAAATTCGTTCCAAGTCCCTGTGATGTAGCACTTCACTTGATCGCCTTACGACGTTGGGGGTCGTTATACCACTCTATCTCGGTAATCGATAAGACACATTCCAACCTTCACTTCAAAAACGCAGAATAAAACACATGTGTGTGTCAGGATTTAAATCTTTTCCATGTGTACAACAAAACTTTTACATTTCTACATGGTGTTTTTATCCTTTACGAGCAAGTTGATTCACTGTGACACTGCAGTTTAAGTCTCTCCAAAGAAGCTTCCCCTTTCATCAAGTCAAGTCCGAGAAACAAACGAATTCGTATCTGCGAATCGATGACGATTAGTCTTTGAAAGATGGATTAGCGATATACAACATAAACTGTCTACCGATATCCTTCTATCATTAAAATCATGTCTTAGATGGAAATAAAATATAAAAAATGACACCGACCAACCCTTAAGAATTTCTATTTGTGGAATTTGAAATTATTCAAGGCCATGGTCATACAATGTATTTGATACGCATTACATCATTGAAAACATCAATCATTTTATGAAGTCAAGATGACGAAGTCGCGAATGTGAGATGGTCGTCATGGAGATGACAACTTACGAAAAATATCGCAAATTTCAACGTTGTATATTAGATTCTTACAGTAGTTACTAGCAATGCATATCGACCATAAAACTCGAGCGTTGGCAAATAAATGTGCTTTTCAATACTTTAAGAATAACCTTCGATACCGTATATCATATCATAGTATACCATAAATTGACATTTCGATAGAAATATTACTTAAAACTTACCGACGTCTCGATATATGTGTGCAGGTAGTCCGCAGTTTGTCCTACACGAGCAAGGTTGCACGTACTGCATTAAGTAATTATCGAAATCTAATCAGTCATTTTGCCAAACAACCTGTAGTTGTTATACTGGTGACAGCAACAAGCCGTATAGATCTGTGTTATCGGAATTAAATATCACAGGGACCTGACAAATTTACGCTATAATTGCTATTAAACATCCATTATATGCTCTCTATATGTATCGTCAGATCCGCGCAACCCCTATGAATGTATGAAGTATACGTAAACAAAATATCTAGTCTTCATACAATCACATGACGATTCGAATATTATAAAAACAATATCAAGACAAAAGAAAATCTACTTTATAAGCATCATGTTACAAAACATAAAATTTTATTGTTAATGATAATAATATAGGTATAAATAATTAAAGTTTGAATTTGCAGTATTATGGTTATTTAAATGACACGACTGGTCGACAAAATAAGCATGTTTGAATGTAGATTCTAAGACGTTCATAAAGACAGTTAATTGGCACGTGTAGTAAAATCTTCATGTAGAAATGCCAGTCAAAACGAATATGCATCACCTCCGTGTACGTACACCCTCGATACTCCAGGGGTTACTTTCATTGTCGCCATATCCAAAGTAATAGTTGCCCATGGTATGTCGAGATGTCATGGTATATAAATCGAACTGGGTCATCTTTAATTCTGAACTAAAATCATTTGTAAGCGGGAAATAAATTAATGGGGAGTAAGTACGTATCACGGCAGATTGAAACAAATCTACCGTTATCGGTAGGTCTAATCTACAATAGGATAGAGACGTAAATATGTAATAAACAGAAATATATTCATAGTTTCTTGACGAATAATTTCAATATATATTTAATCTCGTGTGTTGGAAACTCTTTTATATTTTCCAAACGTAGTTCACACTAGCCCAACTATTTCGATGAAATATTGCTATAATTCACCTAGAAACCGGAATATATCTATGTATTGAAGATTCTATATTTTGGGACATTTATTTCGAAACTCGTTGAATTGTTACACATATCTTGACAATAACCGATGGCCACTTTCATTTGAAATATCATTTATTCCAACTATAAATGTATTTATTATATTTTCAATAAGAATGCTCTCAAAACACCAGGGAATCTTCTCAGAAAGGATTTGTGCTCGTTAGGGATCTAGGCCATGTATAGTATCATGAGTATCGACCTAAGAAAACCCCTTCCGTAGAAAACTATTTGGAAAATAACACTGCATTCACTTGTTTAAACCTGGCTCATACTCGATATCCCAGGGTTTACTTTCACTGTCGTTATATCCATCCCTAGACTATCTCAAAGTAAATTTAAAGCAGTTCAGGTTTCCTGTAATCTTCATAGGAAAATTCTGCTGACCTGTGATTGGTCAGTTAATTTTCTCCTGAACTGCTTTCAATTTTCTGCGAAAAAACGTATGAACAGTTAATTTGGTCAACCGAAATATACTTTTATTTAATACTTTTGATGTACATCAAAGGAACAAATTACCTGCTCATATGTTGTCGTAGACAGGGCCTTCAGTTTTGCTATGATATACAGTAGTCAAAGGGTGGAAATGATTGACGACAGAAATAGTAACCCCTAGAATGTCGAGGATGAACTTGGCTCTATGCTCGTTTTGCATACATACCTCTCTGTGAAGTTTTACTACTCCCAGGGCACCCGTTCCACACACGCGAGATGCCGATGATCCCATTCTACTCGGTTTCAGCCGTTCTTGTATTCTTTCACCAGGTGACAATATCACATGTCTTTATTATCTTCACGCCAGACATACTACTAATCAGTTACACTTGAGCCGAATTAATTATTTCTGGAAATCAATTTCTTTGTTTACATGTAACTCCATCTCACGCCGAGATCAAATACAGTTTGATAAAAAGACATTTTTTTTCTATGCATGCACTATTAAGCCTGTCCAGAGGAAAATCAAATATCAATATTGGCCATGATATATGGGTTATAAAGTTAATTTAAAGATCCAAACACGTACCCTGGTTAATGCCCGGATAAAACAATGAGTATATGTGTGTATTCGTGCAAATGCAAGAACACCACAAGGACATCTGTAAGAATACATTGTCGTAGATTCGTACCTGTGTATCAGTTACCTGTAATTAGTGGTACAGGTAAAACTCATCCACCCGTAACAGTTTTGTTATTAAGAGACGAGATAACGATAGACAATAGCTCCCCACAACCGGAACATGTGATACATGTAGCCTTTACGAATACACATGTGTATTGCGTTATTAAACTGCTTTAGATTCACAACTCAAAGACAATCGAGTACATTGTCGGTATATATATATATAAAACAATGCCAAACACCTTTTAGTTTAAACGTCGTGTGTACGGGCCGGGACTGTTATCGTGTGTAGAATGTGTTTGTCTTATTTGTTTTTGTTTATGCCCTTTTAATAGTCATTTACTACATAGTGTACTACATGTAGTACAGTACTTTATACTTAACACCAAGTGAAATAACCGCACCCTCGATAAACCAGGTGTTACTATCACCGCCGTTACGTTGTTGTTACATTATATCCACAGTGATAGTAACAGTGTTCTCCTTTAATTAAAGATATCTTACTGCTGGTCCTAAGGACCGGATCCGGATGACCCAAAAAGTTACTGGTCCTGATTGAAAATTACTGGTTCTTACAAAGTTACAATTTATCCTTCATCCTTTTAGTTTATAAAATTACAATACTATATACTAACAAATTAATCGTTTTACTAACAGAATATATCCGCATGTCCGGATTAGTAATGTTCGCTCTCAACAAAGTTGACTGAACAACAGAATATGACGAAAAATTAGTTTTGTACATTTTGATCTTCAACTTTTCCACAATTCTACATGGCAAAAATTTCTGCCCGACTATAAAGTTGTCGGCCACGAGCAGATGAACAGACGTTAATTTCGAACGCCGGATAGTAACCCCCGGAATCAGCCATAGACTGCCGCCCAGCTGGCTCGATATACAGTGGTACAAGTGGTACATGCTGGTGCTTACAGAAATATTTATATACCCAAGGAATTACCGGGCCCTTTGGACTATCATAGTCCAACATATGTGTATATTCATAGATTTTGTAATGAAGCTGTTGTGATTTCCATACACCCGAAAGGATTTACGTATACATTTTTTTTCTCAACCTGGTGTGCAACAAGGAGACCCATTGTGGCTACCAGTATTGATAGTATTGATAGTAATTTAAACTTTTGTCATTTATGGAGTTTCGTGTACTTACCTTTGAAGCGTAAAAGATAAAAATAATACTCGAACTAAGACCATCTCAATTGTTTAATCTTCACATAAATAACCCATTCTTTTTACCTCAAAATTAAAGCGCCTAATTAATACATACATGAAATTTATATTTCACCGTTGAAAACAGAAGCCAATCGTTATGCAACTTATCATATATCCTAAAACTGGCATTTTCTCCCATGGTATTTATATTGCTGCCTTTGACCAAGGATTTATAAGTCTCATTCATATACGTCCTTGCTCTGACTTACCAACTGTTGTAGCTAAATTAATTTATTTATTCCCGGTGAATAGGCGTCTTGCATGATGTTTAGTAGTGTAAAGAGACATGCAGTCACGAATCCTTCTCACTTATAAATCCTTGACTTTTCCAGTAGGAGGGGGAAGGGGGTGTTAACTTTTATTATATTCATTAACTAATATAACCAGTCGGAATATATATAGCTAGGGAAGACATAGTTACCTATATATGTCTCTGCTTGTATAAATAATATTCGGCTTGTAATATTAAACTAACAGTTTTTAATAATCTAAATACTTAAAATTTATAAAAATGTAATTAGTAGGTGGAATTTATTCAAACGCAGGTGCGAAAAGCACCAAATACATGTACATATATAATCAAAGTCATTTATACTGGCTTGGTGGGGTAGATTTATTTTGTTTCTGGGAACTTTCCTCCCTTCTCGTATTTGATTCAATGCGTTAAGTATATCTTATATAATCAGAGTTTTACCGAATTTTGATTTAGACCAATTAGGCCTCCAAAAAGATCTATGGACACTCTGTCTGGTGGGTCCAAGCTGTAACTAATTTTCAGACCCCTGTGACAATAGTAACAGTAGACCGTTGTCCGAAACATTAGTTACACTGTAGTAAGTTTGCTGCTTCTTCTTGTCTATTTTTAAAATTAGATACCTTCGAAATATTTCTAAAATTAGAAAAGATATTATATGGTTGGCTCCTATTTGATACGCTTTTTTCCGAAGATATATTCTAAATTCCGGAAGTTTTGGTATCGTTTCCGTGTCCGATTTTACACGACAAACTACAACATCCGGTCTGCAAGTTGTCGGTGTTGCAGATGCTGAGAATAAAGAAAAAGAGCCTAGGGGGATCTTCTGCATAGTCTCTGTACATAATGGATGCCCATGTAAGTAAAATACAGCTCGATAGATGAATTGAACGTTCAGTACGTAATCGGAGGCGACAGGTTCAAGCAGGTCGATAAATTTAATTTTGTGGACGTAGCGAGCATTGATCGATGATGGCAATCAATGCAATGTGAACAGATGAAAAAAAAAAAAAACCCTGTTAGCAAATGGTTAATATGATACAAAATGTAGCTCATGAAATATAGATAATTTGCTAGTGCATATTGAATTAAAATCAATAATATGAATATAAGGCAAAGCCTCAGAAGAGCGCAGTTCCATGTCATGTAAATACAGGATTATATAACATCATCAATTTATATTGTCTACATTTTTCTACGAGATTAACAATAAAATATATTTCATTGACATGCACAGGATATCAATAGTTAGAAAGAATTCGATATAATGCAAATGGAATAGTTCAATTTACTTTCCATCAGATGCAGAGAAAACTTGGCAATATGCCACACATGTTATAACAAATACGCGGGAATCAATGCCGTCATCTTTGGCGTCAGGTTTTGTGACGTCACTGCTGACGGTGCTGTGCGCTTGAGAACATACTGAGTATATAATTCGCAGGTAATTCGCAGGTTTTCGGCCTCATTGGAAGTCAGGAGACTTATGGAGAGGCATTGATGGGCTCCGTGATTGCGGTGACTGATAGGGTTTTTTTAACCCCTCCCTACACCGACATATAATATATTTGACCAATACATTTGTTGCATTGTTCTTGTATATGTGTAAGTTAAAGTAATTTTTAAGCGTATCCCGATGACACGTTTCGTCTAGTACAGAAAATTTCAAATCTCGTCGTGCTGATAACGAGAATTAAAACATGGCTGCCTGCATGGAGGCGCGAGACTTTTCCCGCGGGACACAATTTCAAAGTCCAAGGGGTACTGGAATATATTGGAATCTATATGCTCACACACGTGTTATGGTTAGTAGAGCTTCGCTCTACGCGGCCTTCGGCCGCGCAGAGAGCTGCGCTCTTAAAAACGGGCTTGACCTTTTTACTCAAATAGCTATTAGACTCGAGTACATTTTAGTCTAATGAAACTTTGCTAGTTACGAGGATTTTCATTGGCTTATAAATTTACTTTATCCCATAAAGGAAAAAAATGACGTCGCTGTTTGTAACATCAGTTTTTGATTGAAAAGATAATGGTGTAGGCCCAATGATTTCAAAGAAGAAAGCGTCTTAAAATGAATTTGGAACTTCGAAAAGATAACTTTTAATAAATTGAATTATAAAGATTAATATGAAAAGGTTTTTTTGTTATAGAGAACAAAAACATCTAAATGTACTCTAGATAAACTGTGAAGCGGTTTAAGATGAGAGTACACTCAGATTTTTGTGTTATACAGTGGAACCTCCCAAAACCGAACCTTCTCAAAACCGATCACCTCTAGAAACCGAACATGAATGTCATGTACGGAATGAATTCCTCTTTATTAATAGTATATAAAACTTCCCAAAACCGATCCCTCCCAATTCCGAATACCGGACCGATTTTGAGATCGGAATAGTCAAATGTAACTAAAATACACTTCTGAAAACCGGCCTTACTTGAGCGACACCGATAGATTGCATTGAGGTCTGATCAACCAACCGTGAAATACACACATACCTGTACCATAGTTGTTGCATGCCATGTCCTTGGGCATGTATACCGATGGGCAGGCTATAGGTACACAGTAATTATACCCGAGATGGTGGTGTAATCATTTAATCATGTCTATTGTTTAGATATCTAACGAAGGTCTACCATGTGCACGCGGTTTGTTTACTGTAGGAAAACAAGCAGAGCTAGTAATAAAGAGAAAGTTTCGTATTCAAATCACACGTTTTTTAAAATTTTTTTTATTTACATATGTAGTTGTCGGATAACGTAAATTATCTGTATGAAGAAGCCGAAGCCATGTATTGTTTTAGAAAATGACTATGTCATATAATGACCGGCATCGACTGATCATCGTGTAATTAGACCATGGGTATTTAGCACGCTGATAAGTCAAAGACCCACTATAGACTAATATATATTAGTCTATAGTGGGTCTTTGACTTATCAGCGTGCTAAATACCTATGATTAGACCATATAATTTGATTCTTGACGTAACCGGAAGCGATCGGTCGTCATGTAGGTTGCAGACGAGAACATCCCAAAGAACATTCACGCAACTAACTAACTAAACTACGTTTATAAGCGGTAACAAAGTCAAGTTTGCTGTAATCCATTCCTTTTAAACGTATGATTCTCTCTTTTGTGATAACATTCACATTAACAATCAATATCGTCCGGTTTTAACGAACACTAGGCATTCATGCGGTGCACTAGCTAATGTAAAAAACGACTTCCGATCGATTAAATCCGGATCGTGATGATCGGTATTCGGTTCACTTCTCCAAAACCGAACCCTCTCTAAACCGGCCGAAATTATATGCACCGACCATGATCGGTTTCGGGAGGTTCCACTGTATCTCTATAACATAAAAAATCTATTTGAGTTACTAAGAAATTATAATCCTTAATTATTAGTATTTGAGTAAAGTGCAAAGCCAAAGTAAAAGAACATATATCTATATATATATTTATATATATCCAGTTCAGCTAGAAGTTTGAACTTTGAAACATATCAGTTATACAATTATATACAGTAGTTGATCTGCTTATTAAACGTTTCTGCTCAGCTTTTACACTAATGACAGGGTTCTCACTAAGTTTTTCAAAAAGATGGTTGAATTTTAATAATAGGTGTTTGGGGGCCACAGACTCCCCCTAGTGACCAATACTTATTTCTGATAAAAATAGCCGGTTGTAAACTAGGAAATAGATGGCTATTTTTGCCGGCAACCGGCTTTTAATGAGAACCCTGAATGAAATGACTTTTAAAGGAAAGAAAACGAGACATTTTTATGATTTTAATTTTACATAAATTCAGTACTTGTTTACATGAAAAAATTGAAAACTTTTTACATCAGTGAAATATTTTTTATGAATTCTTTTAAAGTCACAAGAGGTATACCTGAAGAAACGACTTCAGGGCTTTCTTGGAGAGATGTTAAAAATGGGAACCCTGAAAGGCTTCAAACACTTTGCAACCTACATGAGAGGAAGAGAAGAAATGGTTATTAGCATTGTGAATGAACCACAGGTAATTATGTGTTTATGATCATTTGGATGTTTTAGGCTGTCATAATAAGATATGATTGATTTCAAAATAAAGCACAATTTTTGTTTATCAATATTGGCATATTTGTTTACAAAATTAATAAGTGTGTGAGGCATTTTTATTAATCCTCTTTAACACATTCATATATAAATTTATTCTGTTTACTATGAAAGATAAAACGTATAAGAAAAAAATGGTGTCCTTTTCATTTTGTATGCTTATAATATATTATGACTATGGCGTGTCAGTTCTAGCATAAAAATTAAAAACAAATCATGATCAACACACATATAAAGTCGAAAGCTGTAATTCAGATTAGATTTATAATTAATTATATTATTTAACCACAAAATAAAATCAATACTTTACTTTTATTGTATCATTGCTAATTAAGAAGCAGTCTCTTTAACAAGTGGTGTTACACCAGTCGAAATAAATTTTATTATAAACAACCATTTGGTACCTAATAGCATATAAGGAAGTGCATGCATGTTCTAATTAGCAAGTGGTCTTTATAAAGAGGTGATTGCTTAGGCAGGTATAACTGGATACATGTTTGTGTTTACTAGGGCAGGGTATTAGAAGGTCTAAAACGATACGATACGTATTGAGTATACACTGAAACAATACACGATACGTATTGACGATATACTGGACCTTTTTTTTCAAATTCAGTTGACCATTGTGTTTTGAATATTGTGACAATAAAAAAAAATTTTGATAAAACATTCTATAACCTGGTAGAAACCTAACATTTGATTCACCATCTGTGTTGATTAATTTCTGTCAATTCGTATTCTTAGCTATGAAAAGACATTTCTAATCCATCTAGGTGACATATATGCTTTAAACACTTCCTTTTGATTGAAATGCTCTTACTTGAATGATGTTTTAGAATAAATTTTGTTTGGAAATTCCCCTTTCTATAATGAAAACAGTAGGTTGAGATGTTAAACGATACAGCGATATACAGCATGTTTGCGTATCGATATTCGATACGCTCCTGAAAACCGATACGTATCGGTATATCGATATATTGATGGAGTAAAGTACAATTCACCATCAATTAGTCCCACAATCCGGTGATTATGACGTCATCATTTACTGTGTTTTTTCTGACGTTTGACGGTCATAAATACCGGAAGGTGGGACTCAATGACAGTAAATTCTACTTAACCCACATCGTTTGGGATCCCAAAACCCTTGTATTAGCTATAGTGTGAATAATTCACACTAATACAAGTGTTTTGAGATCTCAAAACTGAATTGTTACTACATGTTTAATTTCTGTACTGTTTCGTGAGAAATTAAGTTACTAACGATAAATTGTCGTTATTTTATTGGTAGACCACCCATCATACCTACGTACCATCAGAATCCAGTGGTACAGGGTTTAGTTCTCCAGACCGAAGTGGAAGCCTCACCTCTCAAAATCTCCCATATGATAAGTAAGTAAACTGTTTTATCACAATCAAATTTACTGAATATCAACTCTTAACCATGTCATCACAATTGAATTTACTGAATATTAACTCTTAAATCATGTTATAACGATTCAATTTATGATACTCAATATCAACTCTTAAACCAATTTATCACAATTCACTTTCTGTTTTACTGAATATCATGTCTATTATAAAAATAACCCAAACTTGTCTATTACCGGTAATATATAAGTTCTAGACCAAACCCATGGTATGGCCTTTATAATCATATAAAACCTTAAGTCAGACCTAAAGAAGGTGGTCTACATTAAGCAGTTGGCCTTGATACAGAGGCGGTCACTAAGGCAGGTTTTACAACACTACATCTTATTTGTAGATATATGTACACAATTATATGTATATTTTGTATAGGGTAAAATGTAGGACTGAACCTCTAATAATGACAGTGGAATCTGGTTAAATTGAAGTCCTTTTAGAAAAGAAAATATCTTTAAATGATCTAGATTTTAATACACGTATAACTACCGGTAAAGAAAAAGAAATGAAAAAATTTGGAACAGAAATTACAATTAATTACAAATTTATAAGTATTTCAATATGATGTATTGGATATCTCATTTCAAATTAGGTGTGTTGTTTAGTATTTTCTTATGACAAAACTATTATATACTCTGTACATTATTGGACTCAGTGTAATGAGGTGAAAATAAATGTGGTTTTATATGTTGCAGACGATCTCTATTAATCTCTATGAGATCCCAGATGACTCTAAGTACAGCCCCCACAGGGATTGGTCTGCCCCCAGCTTCACCCAGTGATCAGGAAATTCAAATTGGAGTAAGTATAAAAAGACAGTTTTCGAGATACCAAAGCGATATGGGTAAAGCAAAATATCAACATTTTTGTCAGATGCAAATGTACATGTGTTATAAGTAAGTGTTGTATATATGTACCAACTTCAAATATTGACTTGAAATAATAATTCCTAATGGTAATAATTAAAATCATTGTCATTAAAGGGAGATAAATCTATTGTAATAAATTTTCACTTCAGGAGGATTCATATGAGTCCAAAAAGGGAGACAACTTTAAAGGTAACCCCTTGTAAGTTTTATATTTTTTGTCAAAAAATGTTTCAAATTTAATGTGATAATATTTTGATTTAAGGGAGATAACTCCACTCTGTTCCTGGTAGCTGGTTACGCTAGATATTGCTGTCCGTACGTGTGGGTTAGATCAAACCATGAGAGGCTGATCAAACTGACGGGAGACTCGGCTAACGACAAGGACTGTCCACTCAAACTTAAAACAACAAACACATGGAAAGACTCGGGTATGTATTGCAGAGAGGAGTAGTAAAGGGAGGTAATTATGACGAGGAATATTAATTGGAAGTTTCATTGTAGTGTTATTCATCCAGTGTTAAAAAAATTGTTTATTCTGTTATTTCCCTGGGACATGTTACCAATAACGAATGTCCTAAAAATGTTTTTGTCATTAGCATGAGATATTACAGTGATCTTGTTACCTGTAAAAATATTTTCATTCAATGATTTTGTAGAAGTTACTCTTTTAATAATTTATCATCTTTATATATTTAAGATTTTCAAATCACTTTTCTCTGCCATCATTATTATAACAGTACTGTTTTTACTACTGATGACATAAGATCTCAGGATTTAGTTGATAAAGATAACAGTTATAAATAAGTATTATTACATCTAATCGTCATGATGTCACAATGGATTTCCTGCTCAGCGCAGCCAATGAAAATCGCTCCAGATTATAATGACATTTGCAAAAAATTGCACAGGCGAAATCACTAGAAGTCAGGTCGATTATGTGACAATTGCATGATTTAGATTTTTGTGATATTATCAATGCTGAGAGAAATAATACAAAATTGCTTCTCCTTCCTAGAATGATGGTTATGTGTAGACTAATTATATAGTAACTATCCTATTTCCTTTCAGATTACAATGTGTGGGACATCGTAGCAGAACTGGTAAAGCTCTGCTGTTACCCTGCACCTACAAACCCTTACGAGATTGACTTTGACTACTTTGATAGTCTCACCGTCCCAGAGCAGGTTTTAGCGACGGCAGCCATGTGTAACTTTCTACAGAAAGTGCTTGTCCATGTACCAGACGATAAAGCATACATTAGCAAAGGTAAAGCAAATTATACAGCTGATTCACCCCTGATTATACATTTGAATTCTTCCTATCCAAAAGCTGGAACAGTTCATTATGACATTTCAGGGGTGAATGGATCAATATGTTCAAAATTTGAGCAAATTTCACTATCTAATTAAATTTTGAAAAATATTGTTTTTTAATTATTTTGGTTTAAACAAGACAAATGAATGATGTATGTTTTTCAAATATTCTTTTCCAGTTTTTGAAGAAATCCAGATTCTTACAAAGTTGCACTTCAGTGCTCTGCAGAAACTTGCTAAATCTGGCGGAATTCCAATCTTCAATCAACACCTACAGGCCTCCAGTAGGCGGCAGCACCGAACCAGTAGCTCTTCATCTTCGTCTCGGCAACGGTATCCAAGTGACAGCACAAAGTATTGGGGTGGACAACAAGCTCCACCAGCAAGAGGCTACAACTATAGTCAATACTGAAGTATAGACATATTCTTATCTGCTTGAATGGTGTCATCATGTCATTCACCCCTAAAAACACATATAGACTCTTCTGGTGCAGAGGCTGAAACAGTTCATTATGAATTTTTAGGGGTGAATGATTTAATGTAATTTGGATGAGTTGATGATATAGGAACACATATCTACCAGAGTGGGATGGTCACTTATCGAGAGGAATGTCATTAGAACATATCAACATAAGTTTTTATGAGGGTGGTGACATTTAAAATGTATGGATGTGTATCTATGAGTGTTTTCCAGGCCCGAGTGGCGTTGTTACTATGTATGGACATTTGGGCCATTTTCGTTTATATGGTTGGACTAGTTGGATCATAGCTGTTTGTTTATAAAAAATTGACAGACCTTTGGATTTTATGAAGTTTTCAAATAAGCCATAAGCTTGTCAAACACTGCCAATGGTTTTAGATGTATGGAATTATTGGTAATTAATAGTGGTATGTGTATGTGAGGAATCTTTTGTATGTGTGATTGTATTGTACATTGAGGCTTGTTTATAGGTTTGTGTAGATGCTTTAATGTTTAATCCACTGGTACAATCTGGTACAATACAGATAATTAGTTAGTGGTCTGTCCTTGATTATGACATCATGTGTTTTCGAGCATAATGTCATACTTTTCAGGGAAAACGATGTGACTTTTACTCACAAAATAATGATGTTACAATGGATACCTACCCGCACGCTTAAGGGAGACAACTATGTAATATGCAGATGAAATACGGATGAAAATTGTGACAATAAGCATTCTGTACTCATTTTCAAAATATCATGACCTATCAGGGAACAATCTAGCTCTGATTATTACCGTTTATGGGTAAATTTCCCCTCAAGGAATGAAGTCCCCTCTTGCCTAAAATTACCCTGAAGATTTAAAAATTCCCCATTTTAAGCTAAAAAATGACCGTTTTTGTAACACAATTTCCCCTGTGACTTATTTTTCATTAGTTTTTTTTTAGACTTTTGTTCACAAATTTCTTCATATTTATCATACAGCTACTGCATATTTTATGATAAACTCAATTTTTCCATTATTGAGCTAAAACATTTTGCTTTACTAAATCTAAATTAAGATTAATTGTTTTACAGTACTTTTCCATCAAAATGAATATAATTTTGGACCAAAAAAAGAAGATTCAAATTCCCCTAAATTTCGCCAAACTGTTCCCCTGTTTCGAAAAAGGGTAGTTTTCCCCCAAAACCTAGATTGATCCCTGCCTATACCAGTAATTAGAATGCATTTTTTATCATTGTCAAATGATGACAGAAAAATTCTTTCAGTTAAACAGTCACATAGGAACTATTTCAGTGCCCTGTGCATGTATATAGAAATTGTAACATACTTTCATTAAATGTTCCATTTATAGAAATTGTGATAGAAAATTCTTTATTGTTATCATCTTGATGTAACAATTTCTTTTTTTCAATGTATAAAAAATTTGCTGTGAGAATTCTTATAAAAAACCTGACACATATAAAAAATTTTGCTGCCCTATGTACAGAAACTACTTTATCAATCTCTTTGTTTTGATGTGGGTTTTGGATCAGAGATGAAGAATCTTACTTATTATAATACTATGCCTCTATTTATATTTTTTAAGAGTTTTTTCATGTACAATGTTAATCTCAATTTTTATTGGATTGAACAATACAACATGTACAACTGGGATGTCATTATATGAGTGGGATGCTGTTATTGTTTGTTTAACATGATCTTAATCAATGCACTTACAACATGTTAAATGATACTCACTGAAAAATGGGAAAATCGGGAAAAAAAATATATATATAAATAAAAAATAAACATTTATTTGAATCTGTTGCTCTTTTTTTGTCAATCATCAGATAATTTTAGCGTCTTGGCATTTCAAACTGCATATCACCCATATGTTAAATTTATACAATTAATACTGATATTATCAAACATACATAATTTAGCACAGTCAATTTTTTAGAATTTTTCATTTATTAGTGTAGATTGGATAAGTAAGTGTGATCCAGTAATCCAAAATTAAAAAAAAAAATGTTTAGTGATGTACATGAATTATTGCTTTAAAAACAGCTGGATGATCTCTAAAATTTACAGTATTTATGACAGCATGATCTAAGGGGGAATAACTCAGTTTAGGAGTCCTGATGAAAAAATTACACTGCAAAAATGCATGTTTTAGCACTTATTGTGCAATATGAATTTTGCTATCTTGCACTGAAATCTGATTGTGCTAAAATAAAAACATTGCTGTTTCCAATACAATGAAGGGAAGCGTTCACAAAATGAACATATTGTTTCTTTTTCTAAATTTAAAGGGACAATTCGCTCTAAGAGTACATTACAACTTGAACATATTTCGGAAACAAACCAGTTCTAATGGAAATTAGATAAGTTGGTTTTACTGTGATATGTCAGAAAAGCCCACTGCAGTCAAATGTATGTGAAATGTTCAATCGCCATTACACATAGCCTTGTATGCCGAACCCTGACCCTTGCCTGTGTATGTTGATTGTCATTGACGTATTGGTAGTTGTTTAGTAGAAGTAAGATGCGGAGCCAGGCTGAAAACATAAAGCATTTTTTGTCTAGAACTACTCAAATTGCTCTTACAGTTGTGTTAACATTATTAGATGCATGTTCTTGCCTAAAATTAATTTCATCAACTCCTCAGTGGTTATGTATTGCTTTTGTTTAACGTGCGTGACTTTGACTCGGGTAAGGGAACAGCGTACATGTTGTACCTGCTTAATCGTATTGATCAACAATTTGGAATTTCATTGGTATTAATCAAAATACTTAACAATGTTGTAGAATGTGTCACTATTTCTTGTCATATGTTTCATAAGGAATGTAGAACAATACATTAATGTCATATTTTGCTTTGTGGTTATGTAACGAATTAGCCTTACTGATTTGTCCCTTTAACTAATATTTTTCAGCAAATAGAAAAGGGAGCACCTAAGATTAAAAAAAAGTAGCAATATTGAAATGTGGAGGCCCGATCCTGGCATTTTCAGAATTATTATGGTAAATTAAATTTAAATGCTTATGAATCATAGGAGTTCTTCTACAGTTTTAAATGAAAAGAAAAATTAGCAAAACTTGCAAAATCTTTACATTTGCCAAAGTATTGATAATCTCAACATGAGTAAAATGTATTCATTGGAATCAAATATAGCCGAGCATACCATCACAGAATGCATGCACCCAGCTGCCAAATTTCCCAATCAAGGTGAAGGAGATCAAAAAGTTTGAGGCTTAAATTTTTTCCATTTATGTTTGTCTTGTTATAAATAATCAGTAGAAAAGAGATCATAATAATCTTTAATAAATCTTATCATAAACTGAAAATAGCATGTGGGGGATGTATAAGCTTAATTGTTTTTGAAATGTGTTCCTTAATAATTGTTCAAAATTTTATTTTGGTTCTAATAATCTTTTGATAACCATTTTTAATAAAAATCACATTTTTCAAAGATTTTATTATAAGTTGTTACATGACTTCATTTACCAGGTAGTGTACGAAGCCGTCTAACAATTAATTTTTATAAGATTGTAAAAAATACTGAATTCCGGAATTATTAGATATGTATTTCTATTTTACTGCTATCTTCTATTAGAGTTACTTCCCTTATCGCACCTGTTGCCCAATCAGCCAATCGAAACCCGCCATTCCCTAACAGCATACTTTGTTTCAATATGGCCGCCGATGCTTTGAAAACAACCTGTTGCTGAGAAACTTTACATGAGTAAGCGTTTAAATGGCTTCGACTATTGGATATCTGGATTGAGACATCATTGCTAACGTCTGGTATTTCGCCACGGAAACGTAAGTTGACGTTGTCTTGCGTGAGCTGTTATTTTCACAGCAACTTACATTTTGATGTTCGCAAGTCAAAGTAGCCTAAACTTACTTTTGTTTATTTTTTCTTCATTCACCTATGTATACATTACAGTATGTCAATAAGCCACATTAATAGGTAACTATTTTTTCTCCACCATATTAAAATCTTTCATGAATAAATCAATGATAATTCTATCTCAGAAATCATTCCACATACAAAAATGTAAAAGAATTGGATTATTGCACCATCTCTGTCTGTCCATACAAGATTAAATAGATTTGACATAGATATACAGTAAAGGAACAGTATTCGTCACTTTCAATATATTATTTATTTTCCAATCAATTTGTTTACATCAACATAATGTATGTTCTTACTGCATTTTCATATTTTACTTCATTGAGTCCTCTAGGCTCTTGACTTTATTTACCAAGTATGGTCAAGTGCCCTAAATTCGTCAGGGACCTGTTTTTCGTCATGTTTACAATTTTGCTTATATCTCATGAACTATCGCGTGATTTCATAAAGGGTGACGTCTGTTGAAAGCAGATTTGACCAAGGAAGATTTGTTATGCTAAAAAAGATTGTGTGCTGTAACCAAGTGATTTTATAAAAATGATGTAACAATATACCCAAAATGAAGGTATTTTCTTAAGTCCATTTTAAATGAAAGTTTAAAACCCAACCGTCAGCATTTGACTGTCCATGTACACTGAGCAGCAGTATGTCAAAAAAATACTGGAAGTCACATGTCTAATAATGTGATTCATAGCCCGGATTTAGGGTTATTAAAAATTATTTTAGCGATTCAACTTACCCGAAATTTTTGGTGCGGTACTGTTGAAAACATTCTATGTAAACAGAGGTGTTCGCCACTTTCCATGACCAAGAGGTTAAAAGACTTAAAATCGATGTAACAACAAGAAATTTTCAGCTTAAACACGATCTCACAAGAGAGCCTGCTGCTCAACATTTATTTGGAATTACCTTAATTTTCGTAATAAGCCATACAGCCCCCCTGACGAAAATAGGTCCCTATTGTGTCGGCCATCACCCACAACCGGCTGGTAGAAATATTCTGTATCGCGATAAAAAAATAACGAATTGATAGACAATTTGTTGTACAAGTAAGACAAAATATTATATATTTGTGTTGATAAAATTGGTACATTTTATTTCTTTCTGGTTTGTTGATAAGGGAAGATTTGATTACCCTGACGAATATTGGTCCTTCAAGGGTATAAACTTTATCAGGTTGGGGAAAACCCCTAACTTGCGTATTATACGCAAACTGGGGTATTATACCCCAAGTGGAGTATGGATTTGTTACTAAAAATAGATAAAAATGCTTTAAAATGAACTTTTCCCAAATATTTTTACAAATCGCATTTATTTAACTTTGAAACAGAATACAAATGCAAAAAATATATTTACTTGCATGTCGGAAAGTATTGAAAATAGATGCAATATTTTGAGAAAAGTTGCATCAAGTTATTTAGTAACAAACACTTCTACTGCATAAATTTTAGTAAAATGTACTTCATCTTGGCATATATTAATGCGATTTTTTGAAAAGTATAGCAAAAGTTGACATTTCAGCGATTTAGGCTATTTTTAGTAACAAATCCATACTCCAATTGGGGTATAATACTCTAGTTTGCGTATAATACTCTAGTTTGCGTATAATACGCAAGTTGGTGGTTTTCCCCGACCTGTTTATTATTAATGAAATTACTGTATGCAAGTTAATTTAAGAATGATCTGTTAATAATTCTAACAAAATTTGCAACAAATTCTATTACTTTGTTTTCCAGAATTTCTTTAATATCTTTAGACCCAAAATTTAAAATATGACCTTTTTTGGTATTAAATATGAAGTGGAAAATGGTGACTTAATATGAGTATCTTACCAAGGCCCACCCTCAATACTCCAGGGGTTCCGATCACATACATTCTTTTCACCCATTTACTATCTGATAGTAAAACTGGAGGCAACAGAACAGAAAAGGTAATTTAGTCCTTTGATGCACATCAAAAGAGCTGTATAACGGTACACTGTGGTGGACTGTGTGGCTTTGATGTTGGGCATCGCTCTCTCTGTGTAGCCTTCAAAGGAAATTTTTGCTCGCCTGTCTTGGTTCAGATTTTTTCCTCTGAGCTGTCTTCAGTTTTACTATGAGATAGTTCAGACTTGTAAAGTATAATTATAGAAATACTGTATTTGAAGTATTAAAATTGTAGTCTCATTACTTTCTAGGAAGTAAAGCAATTACAATTTTAATATTTCAATAACAATATTTTTTTAATTATTTCATCACATGTTAAGACAGATTTAACTGTATTTTCTTTTTAATTATTGTAGATTTAAAATGTGAAGATTTGAAGATCTTCTGCTCACCTGGATTGAAAATTGAACATCTGCAACATGGGAGATCGGTATGGTGGAGACGTTTACCTTCCGATGCCAGTGGACAGAGGGAAACTTGGCCAGAGGAAGGTGGAGAAAATCCAACGAGAGATCGAACGACTGGAAAAGGAACAGCAGGACAAAAAAGAACTGATAGAGAGGCTGAGTCGCATGCAGGAACATGAGGACAGACAAAAGGAAATACAGAATAATGTTTTAGTAAGTGGAGATTATTGTATATCATTGTAACCCTGGTAAATATTAATCACAGACGACAGAGAAATTCTCTTTAGCGTGATCAGTTTAGTGAGTCTAGTTAGGCCAACAAACAAAATATGTATGTTTCAGGTACCCCTACCTACCCTAGTTTTTACCTCCGACCCTACCTATTTTATCACACTTTTTCAAAACAAAAATGTAGTGTGTGAAGTTTTCAATTTAGATTTTTACGCTGGCTTTAAGTTTATCCAGATAAAGTTCAATTATGGTAATGAGAAATAAAAGACTTCTAGCCAGCCTACTTTGTAATGTAGTAATAAAGCAACTCAACCCCTCCCCCACCTCTCCTAAAAAAATAAAATAAAAAAATAAAATAAAATAAATTCACGACCGACCTACCCTATTTTTTTCAGTCATGTAACCTGAAACATGCATATAATTTTTTTTGGCCTAACCTGTAGCTCCCAAATTTGATCCCTGGCAGAGGCAGTGATTATGTTTAACATGAGCTGTTTTACATGGGTGCCGAGGTAACTGTGTATGATTTGATATAAACATCAGTCTTAGAACTTTGAAAATAGCTTGATAACTTTTGGGGATTGTTTTTCTTTAAAGTCTAGCATTATTGTTAATGATATACATTAAATTTTCCGAATAATCAAGAAACAAAGTGTTTATGTGATGTTTGGATTATATTCTATATTTGTGCTTTTTTTCTTGTGTAGAATCGTCACAACAAAGACCAACTTTTGTTGGCAGAAAAAGAGAGAGGTTATGGAAGAGATAGTGCTGCAAGCATAAAAAATGGTTGGTATAGGTGATAGCATTTGACTTTGATTAAAGCAAAACATCAAAAGTTCAAAAACAGACATCTTGAATTTCCATGCTATCTCATGCTGCTGATAAAGTTTATTCATTAGTAGAAAAAAATGTTCACATTGGTTTTTTTTCAATACATGTGCAAAACTAGTATTTTTTGTATGTCATATAAATTTTTTCCCATTATTATAAAAGTTGCTTAATTATCTACTTTGTAGGTAAATGCATGATTGTATATACATTATGAAGAGTGAATATCAGTTTCAGATATCATGATTTTCCCAATTTTTATCTCCGGTGAAAATTAAACAGAGCTTATATTTAGGTTTAAAATCTTTAAATCATTAAAATCAAAACTCTATGATTTATAATTGGTCAACAGAAAATTTTAGTTTAGTAATTGAGAAAGAAACCGGTGACAAAATTACCATTATGATATTAATTCATGATTTGATTTCAGGTGAAAATATAGATACTGTAATTGCTCAGAGAACTAAAGAATTTTCAAGGCAGCAGAATGCAGTAGAATTGGAAGCAAGGTAAATAATAACTTTTACAAAATCAAGATTTTTTTCTGCATGATTTTTAGCTTCAATATGACTTTGTACAAAATTGCAAAGTTCACATTGAACATTTCCATAGTTAAATATGAAATTCTTTAAAGTAATAATAATTTTATAATGTTTTAAAAACCACCTTCTGATGAAGATTTATTTGTTAAAAGTGATTAAGTCTAGGGTCCAGATTACTGTTGCATATCATTGATACTTGTATAGGAATTTCCAGTCAAATCCGCGAATGTAAATAAATCTTTGTCTTGAAATGGAAATCACAAAATTAAGTTGTCAGGAAAGAAGGAAACTGGTTTAAAGGCATACTTGCCAACCCTCCCTATTTTGGAGGGAGACTCCTGTTTTGAACATCAATTTTAGGCCATTTTAGCAAGTCCAAATTCATTTATATTCAAAATGTCAAATTTTGACTATACCATCAGAAAGAATAGGTCAAAATATGCAAAATGTAACCTTAAATTTCTTCATATAGGGGTTGCTAAGTAGACTTTCATTGTGGTACCATAGGATTTGTAATATTATATTTTACTGCTGCTAGAAGCTGTAATGTTAATGTAAAAATGTGTTCGTAACTTAAAACATTATTGTCATATTTCATATTATTATAAAATCATTTCATATTCAATTGACCAGATTTCTAGTCCAGGAACGAGATCGACTTCAGGCAGCTAGAGAGAAAGTGAGAGAACAGCGTCGTGCTCTTCAAACCATGACCCCTGCTGGTAAGAAAGAATTCCTAAACTCTGCCCGTCAGGGCCACCAATCCAAACAAGACACTAGAAAACCAAGACGACATGTTAAGTCTTCGGAAATTGATGTTATAGGCTTTCTGAAGTCACTTGGGCTATATCATTACGTAGATAAGCCGTTGTATGTAACCACACCTTTACCTAAAAAACGAAAACGGAAATTTAGATACGTTGCATGGCCATTTTCAAGGACATTTCCTTGGACATGGTGAATCTGTGTTCCTAGATTAAAGAGTATGTTTGAAGGGGATTTCAATTTCTAATTAGTCAGTTTGAGCTTATATTTCAAGATTTTAATTGAAAGACCTGTGCAAGTTACAAATATGGCTTATTGTGGAATTGGGCTTATTCATTATCCTGAGTTTATTGGTGGGTGAACCAGGAATTATTTAATTGTATCTTGGCTCATTCATGCATGTACCAGGCACTATATGTGAACTCTATTTGTGATGATGTGCTTATTTTATCCAAATCTTATTATGATTATGGTTTAATTTGTGTTAAATTGTGAATGTGAACATATGCTTATTGATTGTACCAGAGGATAATTTCTGAATTCAGATTTATTTTTGAATCTATAGGCTTATTTTGACCTAGGCTTATTTTTGTTTAGGCTTATTTGGATTTAGGCTTAATATTGAAGCTAAAATCAAATCATTTTCTGACTAAAGAGCAGATAACTCTGAATGAAAAAGAAAAGTTAAATAAGCATAATTGGTTTGTACTGTACTGAAACCTTTGGCAAGCAAAGATGTATGGCTGCATGGTCTGTGCATGATAATGTATCTATATACACCATAACTGCATGCACTATGGGCCCTGAAGTTATATGTGTTGATTTGATTTATTGTAGCCAGACAAGGTAAAGTATTTAAAACACTTGTAAACTTATTAATATTTCAATGTGCTATTTATATTTACACAGATTTCTCTACTATCAATCACTTAAAAAATATTTGCAAAAAGTTGAAGTTGCTCCACCACCGACAGAACATATTTTTTTATTATTTGGTCAATAATTAACAGTTTAAGAAATGACATGTATGTATCTGTGTCTAATTAACACAAAAGCAAATATAAAATAATTTGTTTGGCTTTTTTTGTGCGTGCCATCAGTACCTCATTTCATAGAGGGTAATTATAATACTAGTGCTATGGGTTTTTTTTTTGGATGCAATTAATTATTTTAAGTACTTTTTTATTAACGTAAAATAAGAAGCTCTAACTTTTCAATGATGGTTATAGCGTAAAACTTTTGTTACTGAAGAAAAATGCTAATTCATCTGCTCCTGTTTTTAAAAATGTTACGATTCGTCAACGGTGTAGCATCTTAAACAGATTGCGAAATTCTGAAATTCAGTTGATACGGAAATCTTGGTTTACGGTTTAATATTTAATATCATGGGGTTGGTGTATTATTTTGTTAATACTTACTAATACTTTTTTACATGTGCATTTAAGTACATGTATGTACATCCAAGGATTTATAAGTGAGAAGGATTTGTCACTGTCTCTTTACACTACTAAACACCACGCGAGATGCCTATGAAATGGGAATAAAAAATCATTTTTCTCAACAAAAACTTGTCTTATAAATGAAACACCAATGTAAAGCTTAATAAATGGCACGATGTTTGCTCCTTGTTTAACGGATGGAAGATTTAGAGGTAATGATGTAAATTTTCATTAAAAAAATACATCTCATGAAATGACAGCCACCATCAGAAAGTAAGGTGATAAGCCCTGCAATCAACATCAACGGTTGCGCTAGCGAATATCAAAGAAAAATCAGTCGTCGCCCAATGTGACGGTCAGTGCACAAACACAAAAGCGCTTGCGACTTATTCTCTCGATGATATTCCCCCCAAATTTTGAGTGCTAAATCCTTCTAACTTATAAATTCTTGGTATATCATATCATTTATTTGTGTGTTGGGACAAAAATAATTACCCATTGTGACAGGTGTGTTGATTTCAAATTACAATTATTGAAAATAATTAACTTGCTAATGAGCTCTTATCAATTTAAAGCCTTGTTTAAAATCTAATATTTCCGTTAACCCTGTATAATTCTTCATTATTTTGGTGACCTGATTATATATATCTAACAATTATCCTGAAGAACTTGCATGATTTCCAGTATTGTATTTATTTTTATTTTATAGTATTTAAAATATAAAAATTTTAATGTGCATCATTAATGTAAACTTGTTAACTCTTTCTTTAAAACTCAGGTAGGAAAATAAACATATCATTGTCTTTCTATTGATGTCCTTTAGATTATATTACATACTAATCGCTAAACTTAAATGGGAATAGCATGGTACAAGGTTGGCAAGTTTGGTATAAAGTTCTGTTTGTTCAATAATGTCTTTCAAACTGTTTTGATCAATCCCTCTTTGAAATGGAGTGTGCTTGTTTCAAAAACAGAATTTCATTTCTTTGTTTTACATCAGTTGTGTCCCTTTAAAAAATTAACTTAAATAAATTCTAATTGATGGTAATGTAAAATTTTAGAAATAGTAAACATACAATACATACGATTTTGTTTCTCAGAAAGCCTTTGGCCATGATACCTGAGCAATAAAGATTGGTTCTCTTTCCTCTCTCATAGCTATTAATAGCAATTTGATAATCAAAAATTGGTTCATTTCATAAATATGAACATAGATAATGTCAAGAGTCAAGAAGTTTTATTTAGAGTCGCATACATGGGGAACATAATAACATTAGCACTGTAGTGCTATTCTTGCGACAAACATATGTAAAATATCACAGTACAAACAGGTAAAATATATATATAGACAGACAACAATTTAACTATAGCAAGCATGCAATAGATACATGATATGGAAACAGCTATCACAGTTTAGCAGAAATAAGAAAAATTAATTTAAAGGTAATAACTTAATAATTACACTTGTATATCACACAAATGTTACACAAAAAGGTTAAGACACTGAAGTGTAATGTACATAAATGCTAATATAGCAAAGTGTAAAAATTTACAGGATATACACTAACATAGTGTGAATTAAAAGTAGATATTGAAGTCATAGGTAGAAAACAAAAGCTAAAAAAAAAAGATTTATAAAAGTAATGATCTTTGAAAAGGTTTGAAATATCACAGGTTATATGGTATAATTACAAGTAGGTAGATTCCAAAGGGGAACAACTCATCCTATATGGTGTGTACAGATGGTACAGGAGCAGATCTGTGTATCCCAGGTGTGAAGCAGTCTGCGAAACGAACTGTATATGAACATAGATAATGTGAAAGTGAGGCTCCTTGTAGTTATAGATAAGACGAATGAAACACAAAGCGATGATTTTCATGACTTTAAATTTTTAGATTTTATTGTAACCTGCGGCTCATAATGCATTCTACTGAGATTGCCTGATAAATCAATACCTATGTGGAACTATTTCCACCTCTGTACTTTGTAGTGCAATTAATGTTCCTGTTTTTGAAATTGAAGAACTCAAAGCTGTGCTCAGGATTGAAAAGATAATATGATCACGTATTTTAGATGCATCCAGATTGCAAACTTTTGGTATAATTCCAAAACCTTTAATTAGTGTCAAATCTTAGACCTAATAGGCACTAGCACTGTCTTTATTTGTGCTATTTCATGAGGCTTTAAGTTTGACCATAAATTAGATTTTTTTCTAAAAAACAGATTGAAATATAAATATGGCATAGTTTCTTTATTTTCGCAAATTGAGTTCAACTTTGTGCAATAGTTTTGTGAATTTGGGCCCATTAATCTATACCCTCTCAATTTTGATTGACCCCATAAAGGCCCAGTACCTTTCTGAAACAAAAAAAAAATCAATTTTTCTTAAAAACTATTATAACATCAGATAATATCTATCAATGGCTTATGATGAGGTTATATAACAGGGCCAAACAAATGCAAGATTTCCTGTGTAATCTATTTTTGAAGGTCCATTTCGCTGTTTTGCCGTCTGGTGCAGTTGATAGTCAACTAACCTGTGGTAATAAGTTAGGATGACATTGGGAAACAAGATGAACATTATGAAAATTGACGTTTATTTTTTTTTATCCAATTATTTAGAAGATGATAAGTGTAGTATTAACGGTAATAACTATTGTGACTCAAAATTAATAATCTCATTTAATATTTCCATTTTAAAAATTAAAAGCTATTTCAGAAATAGAGGATCTTACATGAATGTCTATGTAATATGGAATTTATCAAACGAGTTTGATAATTTGATATGCCACGAGTCTTTAGGCGAGTTGCATTTCAAATTATTTAACGAGTTTGATAAATTTCATATCACATAGTCACGAGTGTAAGATTCTATTTATCACATAACTTTTATTAATAATTAACTTTTATAGGCAAAACCAAAATTCGTCTCTCTATAAAACAGTGGAAATCCGGCTCAGATGTAATGTTTCTGTCAACTGAAACTTTCAAAATTTATATGTGACGTCATAATGGTGTTATTACACACGTGTCTTCGGTTACAATATTGATGACATGGCTGTATGGCATGGCTTGACAGGCCAGTTATGTGAAAATGGGCACTTTCTGGGCCATGGGATCCATATTAAGGTATATTTTTTATATACAGTCATTACTTAGCTGATTTTGTTATACATTGTAATTTATAAAATTATTTTTGCTACACTAGTTGCTGTACACCGTTTTACTTTTAGGCTAGAGTGCATTGAGTGTTTCATTGTTAATAAAAGAAGTTTTTTAAAATGTAACAATAGATTGTTTTGTTTTGATTTCTTTTTTTTTCATCATTGTTTACTCAGGTGCATTTTTATATGTGTATGGATAACAATACTGAAATACGGTGTAAACAAATAAATAGATAAATAAAAAGAAAAATAAAAAAAAAATAAATAAATAAAAAAATTCATTAAAATGAATTAAAATAAATGAATGAATGAATAAATAAATAAATAAATAAATGAATAAATAAAAATAAATTGATCATACAGTATATCTTTTACGTTTATGAAAAATAATTTAGTTAAAAAACATAATTTCAAAACTTTCATCCAGTTTTTTAACCATAAGTATAAAATGAATTTGTTCTATGTTTTAATATCATTTGTGCAAACTTACTGTGCATGTAATGTATAAGAATTATACAGAAAATGTGTTTCATTCAAGTTCATAACCAATGTACATTTATTCTACTGTAAGAGTGAAGGAGAATTATTTGAGTGCTATTTATTCATTGCCTATTTCATTGTAAATTTTATTTGTGAAAATTGATCGATTGACGTCAAATTCAAATAATTGGTATTCTATCCAGAGGACATGACCAGCTATTCAAAACTTTCATGCCATTTAAGGAAATCAGAATGAGATGGAAATATTAAAGGGCATGTCGTCACGCTTAATCGAACATGATGAATAGACATGTATACCTGGGTCTTTTGATAACCAATGTAATATTCATGCTTTCAACAATGAGTGAATTGCAAATAAAGTAGATGTAAAAAGGAATATATTATGTCATGATAAAAGGTATTCTCATCCCATTGAAAAAATATTTGTTCAAATCTTGTAACTTTGCCAATGTCGCTTACCAGGTACAAAAGTACATGTATAATAAGTGCCAAAAGTTAGGCCATGCCAAAAAAATAATTTGATTTAAGATTTGTAGTATGAAAAGTCATATATATAAAACTTTTTAATTTCCCTTTTCAAAGTGATTTGTTTCAACTATCAAAATTGTTCAGTGATAAGTATTATGTTACATTTTATTTTAAAATCACATTAATGTATATTTTCATTATTCACGGGACCTGCCTACCCTCTCTATATAATGAGATCATCCTTTATTGTTGAAAATAATGGACCAATCCTTTTCTGAGGGGTGTGCAGGTTATCATGAATAACAAGATTACTTACCAAGAGTATGAAAACCAAATATAATTGTTTGCATACCCTTTTCCTGTGAAACAGATTGATTTATTTGCATTTTGTTGTATGTTTGTTTATCAAATAGCCATTTAACTGCACTAACACTTAACTCTTTTACATCAATCACTATTTCTTGTTTGTATTATTTAAGTGTTTGGAGCTTTTGATATCGCATAATTTTTATTCTAGAGATTGTGTTGTTGCTGAGTATTTACTTTACAATTTAGTTTAAGATCTGATTTTATAAAGAGTATGCTACGATACACGTCATCACAGACTACTATAGTCAACTTGCATATTAGGTTTGCTTCCTCCCCATAATGTTATGATTAAAATCTCAAAACTTTACTCCTGAGGTTTTAAAATGGACTGTTCAAGCTTTTGTTTTAGAATTAAGAGTTCAATGTGCTTTCAGGGGTGTATGAGTTTTAAAATAGATCATTAGATTAGATTTAATATGAACACTCACTCTTTCTTTAAAGTACTTGTTGGTAAATGTAAATTTGTAAGTTAATTACCAAAGTCATTCTGAAACATGTACATATGACCATCAATGATTTGACCTTGAGTCAAAGGTCACAAGAGACTCAAATTAAATATTTGAAATATGTATTTGAAAAGGGGTTTATCATGGTGATACATGAGAATTTCTATAATTATCTTTGAATATTAAGGGAAAACAAACATTAAATTTCTTCAATAAGAATATGCATTATTGTAATCTTTATGATGTTTGTATACAATTAATTTAAAAACTGGAATGATATTTAAGATTATCTCTCCATTTTCTTTATGTTGAATTAAAATATTTAAACCTAATATTAAGTGATTCCCTTCAGACTCGGTCCTGAGTGCTCCTGACATGGTCCAGCGAGGAGGGGGTTCGGGTTCGACACCCTACTCACGACTCAGCTTAGCTACCCCCGAACGGCAGGTTCACAGTGTGGACGCGACTATAAAGGACACAATCAAAACACTCCCTCAAACTGTGGATAAAATCATGCGATTAAGGTAAAAATTACCACACAACCGCAACCACACACACACAAATGTAACAATAGGCAGAGTCATGTAGGTTTATAGAAGGTAACTGAATAATATTAACTAATTTACAAAGAGGACAAAAATATTTTTATTGTTATCTAATTGAAATATTTGAACTTTTGTGATTTGACTTTTTAAGCATTGTTTTTATATTTGTTTTGGTTTATGAAGTCCTAGACAAAATAACCGGACCGAAATTCTGTGTGTGTGACTTCATAATACTCGAGCAATTCTTTCAGATTAGATATGTAAAAATAACTTCAAACTTGTTAAGACTTAATTTCATTTTTCATGTCTAACAGTTTTTATGTGTTATTGAATATTTTAAGTTACTAAATTTACCTGAATGTTCTACTTTATATGTATCTGTAATTGAAAATTAATTTTCAGAAAGTTCTAAATGCCAACTTAAATCAAGAAACTTTACTGCACATGAAAATAAAGGTGGTATTAGAAGTAAATCTTACATGAGGATATATTTTCTCTGTATTGCAGACAGGACGTCCAGCGACACTATGAGAAGTATAAAAGGCCATATCGTGGCGAAATGGGGATTCAGTCGTATAAACCAAACCAAATAGAGCACTATTTCCTTGTAAGTCTTACTTTTATTTTAATTACATGTATGCAAACTCGTGATTTACTTGCAGGCGTCAGTAGAGATTCTTTTACATCCAGTTGTGGGCTTAAACAAGGGGATAACCTAAGTCCAACATTATTTAACATTTTCAACATGTAGACATTGTATCATTCCACATAATATTCATCAGATAGGGACTTGTCAAATTTTGCTTTACATCACACTGTCTATCCTATCATATTATAATATGCTCATTTTTAGCTCACCTGGCCCGAAGGGCCGGTGAGCTTATGTCATGGCGCGGCGTCCGTCGTCCGTCCGTCCGTCGTCCGTCCCGTCGTCCGTCGTCCGTCCGTCCGTCCGTCGTCCGTCCGTCGTCCGTCCGTCAACATTTCCTTTAAATCGCTACTAGTCATAGAGTTCTGCATGGATTGTAACCAAATTTGGCCACAAACATCCTTGGGGGAAGGGGAACAGAACTTGTATAAATTTTGGCTCTGACCCCCCGGGGGCAGGAGGGGCGGGGCCCAATAGGGAAAATAGAGGTAAATCCTATAAATCGCTACTTGTCCTAGAGTTCTGCATGGATTGTAACCAAATTTGGCCAGAAACATCCTTGGGGGAAGGGGAACAGAACTTGTATAAATTTTGGCTCTGACCCCCCGGGGGCAGGAGGGGCGGGGCCCAATAGGGGAAATAGAGGTAAATCCTATAAATCGCTACTTGTCCTAGAGTTCTGCATGGATTGTAACCAAATTTGGCCACAAACATCCTTGGGGGAAGGGGAACAGAACTTGTATAAATTTTGGCTCTGACCCCCCAGGGGCAGGAGGGGCGGGGCCCAGTAGGGGAAATAGAGGTAAATCCTATAAATCGCTACTTGTCCTAGAGTTCTGCATGGATTGTAACCAAATTTGGCCATAAACATCCTTGGGGGAAGGGGAACAGAACTTGTATAAATTTTGGCTCTGACCCTACGGGGGCAGGAGGGGCGGGGCCCAATAGGGGAAATAGAGGTAAATCCTATAAATCGCTACTTGTCCTAGAGTTCTGCATGGATTGTAACCAAATTTGGCCAGAAACATCCTAGGGGGAAGGGGAACAGAACTTGTATAAATTTTGGCTCTGACCCCCCGGGGGCAGGAGGGGCGGGGCCCAATAGGGGAAATAGAGGTAAATCCTATAAATCGCTACTTGTCCTAGAGTTCTGCATGGATTGTAACCAAATTTGGCCACAAACATCCTTGGGGGAAGGGGAACAGAACTTGTATAAATTTTGGCTCTGACCCCCCCGGGGGCAGGAGGGGCGGGGCCCAATAGGGGAAATGGAGGTAAATCCTATAAATCGCTACTTGTCCTAGAGTTCTGCATGGATTGTAACCAAATTTGGCCAGAAACATCCTTGGGGGAAAGGGAACAGAACTTGTATAAATTTTGGCTCTGACCCTACGGGGGCAGGAGGGGCGGGGCCCAATAGGGGAAATAGAGGTAAATCCTATAAATCGCTACTTGTCCTAGAGTTCTGCATGGATTGTAATCAAATTTGGCCAGAAACATCCTAGGGGGAAGGGGAACAGAACTTGTATAAATTTTGGCTCTGACCCCACGGGGGCAGGAGGGGTGGGGCCCAATAGGGGAAATAGAGGTAAATCCTATAAATCGCTACTTGTCCTAGAGTTCTGCATGGATTGTAACCAAATTTGGCCAGAAACATCCTTGGGGGAAGGGGAACAGAACTTGTATAAATTTTGGCTCTGACCCCGCGGGGGCAGGAGGGGCGGGGCCCAATAGGGGAAATAGAGGTAAATCCTATAAATCGCTACTTGTCCTAGAGTTCTGCATGGATTGTAACCAAATTTGGCCAGAAACATCCTTGGCGGAAGGGGAACAGAACTTGTATAAATTTTGGCTCTGACCCTACGGGGGCAGGAGGGGCGGGGCCCAATAGGGGAAATAGAGGTAAATCCTATAAATCGCTACTTGTCCTAGAGTTCTGCATGGATTGTAACCAAATTTGGCCAGAAACATCCTAGGGGGAAGGGGAACAGAACTTGTATAAATTTTGGCTCTGACCCCCTGGGGGCAGGAGGGGCGGGGCCAAATAGGGGAAATAGAGGTAAATACTATTAATCGCTACTTGTCCTAGAGTTCTGCATGGATTGTAACCAAATTTGGCCCAGAAACATCCTTGGGGTTAACAGAATTTGTATAAATTTTGGCTTTGACCCCTTGGAGCAGAAAGAGTGGGGCCCAATAGGGGAATTAGAGGTAAATATTCAAATTCCTTCAGAAAAGAAACAATGAACCTGTATTCAGAACATTCCTAGGCATTACAAACCAGGTGAGCGATACAGGCCCTCTGGGCCTCTTGTTTTAAAAACTAATTTCTTTTTGTTTGATCTGCAGACCTATACTTCCCTCCTGCCATTATCATTAATTTCATTCTCTTCTACATGTAATTCCAAAGATTTAACATCTCATTATGATATTTGAGAAATAGATAACTTTTAACTCATTCACCCCTGAAAATTTATAATGACCTATTCCACCGTTTGAAATGGAAGAGCTCAAATGTGTTTTCAGGGGTTAACGAGTTAAATTAATTGTGTCTAAATATATTGCTGTATAATTTATACTTTTATAATTATGATTTTTAGCTCACCTGGGCCGAAGGGCCGGTGAGCTTATGTCATGGCGCGGCATCCGTCGTCCGTCGTCCGTCCGTCCGTCCGTCAACATTTCCTTTAAATCGCTACTTGTCATAGAGTTCTGCATGGATTGTAACCAAATTTGGCCACAAACATCCTTGGGGGAGGGGGAACAGAACTTGTATAAATTTTGGCTCTGACCCCCTGGGGGCTGGAGGGGCGGGGCCCAATAGGGGAAATAGAGGTAAATCCTATAAATCGCTACTAGTCATAGAGTTCTTCATGGATTGTAACCAAATTTGGCCACAAACATCCTTGAGGGAGGGGAAACAGAACTTGTATAAATTTTGGCTCTGACCTCCCGGGGGCCGGAGGAGCGGGGCCCAATAGGAGAAATAGAGGTAAATCCTTTAAATCGCTACTTGTCCTAGAGTTCTGCATGGATTGTAACCAAAATTAGCCACAAACATCCTTGGGGGAAGGGAAACAGAACTTGTATAAATTTTGGCTCTGATCCCCCAGGGGCAGGAGGGGCGGGGCCCAATAGGGGAAATAGAGGTAAATCCTTTAAATCGCTACTAGTCATAGAGTTCTGAATGGAATGTAACCAAATTTGGCCACAAACATCCTTTTTGGAAGGGGAACAGAACTTGTATAAATTTTGGCTCTGGTCCCCCAGAGGCAGGAGGGGCGGGGCCCAATAGGGGAAATAGAGGTAAATCCTTTAAATCGTTACTAGTCATAGAGTTCTGCATGGAATGTAACCAAATTTGGCCAGAAATATCCTTGGGAGAATAAGAACTGAGTTTGTATAAATTTTGGCTCTGGTCCGGGGGGGCAGGATAGGGGGGGGGGCAATAGGGGAAATAGAGGTAAATTCTATAAATCGCTACTTGTCCTAGAGTTCTGCATGGATTGTGACCAAATTTGGCCACAAACATCCTTGGGAGAAGGGGAACAGAACTTGTATAAATTTTGGCTCTGATCCCCCGGGGGCAGGAGAGGTGGGGAACAATAGAGGAAATAGAGGTAAATCCTTTAAATCGCTACTTGTCACAGAGTTCTGCATGGAATGTAACCAAATTTGGCCACAAACATCCTTTTTGGAAGGGGGAACAGAACTTGTATAAATTTTGGATCTGGCTCCCAGGGGAACGACGGGTGGGGCCCAATAGGGGAAATAGAGGTAAATCCTTTTAATCGCTACTAGTCATAGAGTTCTGCATGGAATGTAACCAAATTTGGCCACAAACATCCTTTTTGGAAGGGGAACAGAACTTGTATAAATTTTGGCTCTGGCTCCCAGGGGAACGACGGGTGGGGCCCTATAGGGGAAATAGAGGTAAAGTCTTTAAATCGCTACTAGTCATAGAGTTCTGCATGGAATGTAACCAAATTTGGCCACAAACATCCTTTTTGGAAGGGGAACAGAACTTGTATAAATTTTGGCTCCCCTTCGGGGGAAGGACAGGTGGGGCCCAATAGGGGAAATAGAGGTAAATCCTATAAATCGTTACTTGTCTAAGAGTTTTGCTTGGATTGTGACCAAATTTGGCCATAAACATCCTTGGGGGAAGGGGAACAGAACTTGTATAAATTTTGGCTCTGACCCCTGGGGGCAGGAGGGGTGGGGCCCAATAGGGGATTTAGAGGTTAATATTAAAATTCCTTCAGAAAAAAAACAATGAACCTGTATTCAGAACATTACTTGGCATTACAAACCAGGTGAGCGATACAGGCCCTCTGGGCCTCTTGTTATAAAGGTTTCATTGATAGTACTGTGTTTGTGATTTGTGGTTTTATGATAAAACATATCAAACCTTATTTGTAAAATTTTGAATGTATTTATTTTGGCCATGCAGGTAAGAGCCATCCTAGATGATGTTGTGACAAGTTTCCTGGACTCCTACTTCCGGCCTGCTATCCCAATGGTGGAGAAAGAGGCTTATACGTAAGTTATACTTATATGTATCATGCTTAATATATCAAGCATAATTATTCTTAAACATATATATTGTACTTTTAAAAAATGTCTAAAACGATAGAAAATGCATTACCGGTACTTTAATACAGTAAAACCTGTCTTACCAACTACTTCTGTATAAAGACTACCTGCTTAAACAGACCACTTTTATTGGAGTCATAATTGACCAATATCAACACAGTTCACCCTGTGTATAAGGAACATTTAGCTATAAACACAATTTCCCTCTGTTTCATGGCTAGTTTTATAGTCAGGTTAGACTGTATGTCTTAGCTAAATTATTATGTAAAACATTCAATTATGAATATAGATGAAAGCAACTGAAATAGCATTATATATACATAGTAGCCAAGTGTTTATTGTGTCTTGAAATTTTTCCATAGCCTCTTTGTCACAAGTTTAAAACTCATGTGGGGCTGTTGTCAGATAAGGACCGTAGGACAGTTGTATTTTTCCTGGTACTCTGTGGCTTAATCCCTCAACCTCCAAAATCTAGCAAGCCTTTCAGTGACCCTGACATTTGATGAGACGTCACACCTGTAAAATACAAAACGACTAAGATCTACTTCTCAGAATCAATCATTAGTGATTTCTCCAATGAAATGTTTACTAATTTAAAATTGTTTGCATATTTTTACACAAGTCTGCTAACATGTTTCTTCTGAACAGAGCCTTACTGGAGAAGGACAGCAAAGATCTAGAACAAGCAGCGATTGCCCTGTCTGAGAGGAAAGCTGTCCAGCTGATCATGGAAGAGCTTGTACTAGATGTAGGTTATAGTGATCTAAAGATAGACTTGATATCTAAAAATAGATATAATATCTAAAAATAGACATACATGAATGCATGCCCTCTTCTCCAGTTGTCTCTCATATCATATTTAATCTTACCATGGTACTGGACATTTTATTTTGCAGCCATCCAAATGTAAAATCATGTTAGTAACTCACCCATACACTTCTAAAGATTTTTTCGAATTCTTTAAATTCTCAGAAAGGAGTATGATTCAATTTGGTATCTCATGGCAAAATTAGTAAGCCATGATGGTACTTGAAACATCGTTTTGAAAATGGCATAATTTAAGAAATAATACAGAAATTGTTGTTAAAACTCCTTCACCCCTAATAATTCACTATGGACTGGTCTAGTCTTTGGTTTAGATGAGTCTAAACGTATCTTCAGGGGTGAATGAGTTATTATGATGGGGTGTATGGGTTAATATGATGATGCTTGAAACTTATTCACCTCTGAAGACACTTGAACTCTCCTAATTCAGAGACTGGAATAGTTCATTATGAATTTCCAGGGGTGCATGAGTTAATATGGTGTGTTCGATCTTTTATAAGGTGACCGCGGACATGACTCAGGAAGCTGTTGATGAGCAGAAACATACATACGGCATGGTGAGGAATATGGCCTTCAAGGAAGTCATGAACAGAACCGAGGTATGTATCACAGATCTGACACTTTCTATAAACAGGATTGTGAATGTGTGTTCATTTCATATGTCATTGATATTTTATGAAATAAGTCTAAGAAGTTTTGATTTTTGTGAGCCTTAACGAGACAAGTTTTATAAAATCTTATATGAAATGAACACAAAATGAAGATACTTTTTATCACATTGCTACAAAAACCTACTTTTCAAAAAATATCATGTCAAAATGTATTGCAAAAATCCAACCAGGGTCGCCATTTTGTTCTGTCGTCCCCTAAATTCTGACGTCATGTCATTTTTCCTGACGTCATTTTATTGTTTCTGTCTAGATGACACAATTAATTTCAGTCAATGAAAATCGCTCCAGGTCATATATCAATAGTGACATATGCAGAAATACTGTCCTTTTGAGAGTTTGACATGCTCTTTTATAATAAACAAATCTTAATTTTACTGTTCATTTTATTTTGAATGCCATACAAGAAACAGATCTTTTTTCTTCTTTGTGTATGTCCCATTGTATTAATCATATTTTTTCCATCCTTAAATATCACAAAATCAACAAAATTTCTTTTTCTTAAGATGCAATATGGAAATTTTAACAAATCAGTAGATCTTGATTATTTGAATCATTCTTTGAAGGCTATAGTGCTAGGGGAGGACCAAGGGAGACAACCAAATGATCAGGGTTACAGCATGGTTACAAAAACCTTCTATGGATACCAGCAACAAAGAAACAGGCAAAGGTACAAGACTTTCTTTTGGCATAAATATACTAGAATATTATATAGCTAAAAAAACAATGTATCTTGCGAAGGTGTATATATATATATATATATATATATATATTAAAAAGAAGAAGAAACACTAGACTTCGTCACTAGGCCTTACAACCTTCACAGGTGTCTTCAGGCGAATATTATATATTTATAAATTTCAATTCTGTGTTTGTTATCTGTGGAAAAAACCTCAGTGAACATTATTAAAGGATGGTTAAGATGAATGCTTTGAAGATTTTCTTATTACTAGGTAGTAAGCTATATAAATTTTGTTCAAATGAATGACATTTTGTTTGTTTTGATAGGATGGAGTTATTTGGGCACAAATTTTTGATTGTTTTTGATAGGATGGAGTTATGGGGTCATGACCTTTTGATTGTTTTTGATAGGATGGAGTTATGGGGTCACGACCTTTTGTTTGTTTTTGATAGGATGGAGTTATGGGGTCATGACCTTTTGATTGTTTTTGATAGGATGGAGTTATGGGGTCACGACCTTTTGTTTGTTTTTGATAGGATGGAGTTATGGGGTCATGACCTTTTGATTGTTTTTGATAGGATGGAGTTATGGGGTCACAACCTTTTGTTTGTTTTTGATAGGATGGAGTTATGGGGTAACGACCTTTTGTTTGTTTTTGATAGGATGGAGTTATGGGGTCATTACCTTTTGATTGTTTTTGATAGGATGGAGTTATGGGGTTATGACCTTTTGATTATTTTTGATAGGATGGAGTTATGGGGTCACGACCTTTTGTTTGTTTTTGATAGGATGGAGTTATGGGGTCATGACCTTTTGATTGTTTTTGATAGGATGGAGTTATGGGGTCATGACCTTTTGTTTGTTTTTGATAGGATGGAGTTATGGGGTGATGACCTTTTGATTGTTTTTGATAGGATGGAGTTATGGGGTCATGACCTTTTGTTTGTTTTTGATAAGATGAAGTTATTGAGTCACAATTTTTTTTTGTTTTTGATAGGATGGAGTTATGAGGTCATGACCTTTTGTTTGTTTTTGATAGGATGGAGTTATGGGGTCATGACCTTTTGATTGTTTTTGATAGGATGGAGTTATGGGGTCACGACCTTTTGTTTGTTTTTGATAGGATGGAGTTATGGGGTCATGACCTTTTGATTGTTTTTGATAGGATGGAGTTATGGGGTCACGACCTTTTGTTTGTTTTTGATAGGATGGAGTTATGGGGTCATGACCTTTTGATTGTTTTTGATAGGATGGAGTTATGGGGTTACAACCTTTTGTTTGTTTTTGATAGGATGGAGTTATGGGGTCACGACCTTTTGTTTGTTTTTGATAGGATGGAGTTATGGGGTCACGACCTTTTGTTTGTTTTTGATAGGATGGAGTTATGGGGTGATGACCTTTTGCTTGTTTTTGATAGGATGGAGTTATGGGGTCATGACCTTTTGATTGTTTTTGATAGGATGGAGTTATGGGGTCACGACCTTTTGTTTGTTTTTGATAGGATGGAGTTATGGGGTGATGACCTTTTGCTTGTTTTTGATAGGATGGAGTTATGGGGTCATGACCTTTTGATTGTTTTTGTATAGGATGGAGTTATGGGGTCACTCACAGCCATTCACTCTAAAGGCAGCTCCTCAACGCATCAAAAAGAAAAAGCCGGAGAAGAAGAAGAAAGAAGAAGTGATACAAGAGGAAGAAGGCGATAAGTATGTAATTCATTGTGTTTACATATTTCACTGGGCCATTTCAGTTTTCGGAGGTTTTTAACTAATGGATTTATTCAAATTCCTTTTATTTGCAGTCCTTGGTCCAATTATCCATCTTAAATTCAAATGAAATTTCATTCAGTTTTGGACTAATCAGGATCAGAGAGTGTATAGATGGCCATCTTTGATTTGGGCTGATTAAGTTTGTTGTCACTACTTCTCAGGAAATACTTAAAGGATTTTTCTGTTATTTCATAAGTATAGTCGTCTCTCGAGATAATTTAGTTTACATTTGTTTAATTCTCATCATTCTTCATTGTTTATACATTACCTTTTGGAACTAAAAAGAAAAAAATCAAAATAAAATGGCAAACGGATGATCAGCTTAGATTTTTAGAAAGTTTCTCAGAAATGATTAAATGCAGGACATATATGAGAAACTTTTTGTTAAATCCAAATGCATTTTTTAATTAACATTTCAAAGGAAGAGATAATAGCAGAGGAATGATCTATTAGACTTCATTTCCTCTTGACAGCTGACATTGATTTTTGTCTTGATATAGGTTTAGGATTTTATAATATGTTGTTATGGATATGGGCAGTGGTTTTAGGGTAAAAATCAGAATTTTGAAAATTTCAAGTGGCCCAATTGGCAAACATATACTCGCATATGATTAAGCTCTTTAAAAAAATCTATAAAGGCTGCTAGATGCAAGCTTTGCTGTCCGCAAACCGCTCTTGTTAAGAGAATGCAAAAAATGTCGCTTTTCACAGCAGCATGGATTGAAAAGACACTTATCACAGTATACATGTACATACATGCATGAAGTAATTGTATATTCAAAGACTTAATTTACTTCGCAAGTATCAACTGACGAAAAGATAATTGTCAGTGATAAATTTTAATTGTCTTTTGTTGTGATGAAGTTACAAAATTTAATGTCATTGAGAAAAAGAGAAAGACTGCAGAAGAAGTTCTTAGAAATTTCTCCAATATGACAGAGTTGCTAATTATCATTAATTAGTATAAATATTCACCTGTTTGATGATTTGGCAGTGCGAGGCAATTTTGAGTGTAAGTATATATTGCATTAGCTAGTAATGTACAGGGTTATCTCCCTTGTATTTTACATTAGTATTATGTAGCTATTAGCTATAGAAAACACTATTTAGTATATATTGGTATTATAGACAGTTGTGCATCGTAAAAAGGAGAAAATAAGAGAATAAAAAATCTCATTGATCAGTAAATTAGCTAGTTATCACACAAATAGCTAGTAATATATACAGGGTTATCTCCCTTGTTTTTGATTAAACAATGAACAGTGTACAGTAGAACTTGTCTTAAGTGACCCTCTTTGTATAAAGACCACCTGTATAATACAACCACTTTCTTCTAAGGGTCTTATTGTAAGTGACCAATCATAATTTGACCTGTGTATAAAGATCACTTGTCTAATAAACTTATATAATCAAAATAAGACCATTTTTCCTATATCCTTTGGTCGGCTTAATTTATAAACAGGTTTGAATTGTAGCCACTTTAAGTAATTTTTGTTAGTATTCATTAATATTATTATAGTTAGTTATGCAGCAGAGGAGAAGGGAAATAAAAAGACAACTTAATACATGAATATAGCTAGTGTATGTTGTACAATTAAAGTAGCACATACATTTTCAATATTTTATAGTTGTGTGATGCACGGTAGAAGCATAAAGTGTATTTCAGCATTTCTGCACGCATCATGATGCACTGTGCTGAACCAAGAAAGCTTTGTTTGTTTGTATAGAGCATGTATTTAGGGTTTTAGGCGCATGTATATTGCTAAAATAATTTAAAATGACATTTTCTTTCAGAATATTTACACCTGACAAAGGATTTAGATATGTTTGTCCTGATTTTAGATATGACAAAGGATTATTTTACAATTGTCATTTGGTTGAAATATTTCCAATATGATAAAACAATAACTAAATTAGTTAATGCTAATATAAAAATAGTGCTACACAGACCAGGAGATTAGTTAATTAAACAAAGAAGATGATAAAAAATCCAATACCAAGGGGAGGTAATTCACGATTCATTTATATATCTGAATGACCCATCAACTTACATTAAGATTTATGTAATATTTAGATAATTAGTAAATGAATATTGTGTGATCTGGTAACAAGGGTACATTGTTATTCACTACTGTCTCAAAATATTAAGGAGCATGCATACAAATATTTCATGACCATAGAATAATGTCTACAGGTAGTCACAAATTACTGTGAAAAATATAGTCTCTGCCAAAAAATACCTTTCCAGTTAAATGGTGTGAATTTCCTTTTTTTTTTGTATGAAATGAATATACTTTCTGATTATCAATTTTTCAGTTTGATGATATCTAAATGTTATGGTTACATATAGCACAGACAACCATAATAACATTTTAACATTTTATAGTTGTCATGGTAACATGTGACGACGATGAGGATCCAGACATTGTAGCTCTGTAACCATGGTAACAGCTTTATGATTGTTTATTGTTGTCATGGTAACCTGTTGCAGGGACGACGATGAGGACCCTGACATTGTAGTACTAGAATATCACCATATCATACCTGTAGATATTAGGATTTATGAACCTGTACGCACAGACATACCAGACGTCAAACGAAACAAACGCATATACCAGACTTACATGACCAAGGAGGTGGAATACTGGTCGGTGAGTACAAAAAATTTCGTAACTCGTTCACCCCTGAAATTTCATAATGGACTGGTCTGGTCTTTGATTTGGAAGAGCCTAAATGTGCCTTAAGGGGTATATGATTTATTTAGCTTAATAGTATTTTTGTATTTGCATCAATCTAAACAAAATGAGACTCCACTTTAATGCTCTATGCTTTGCTCCAATACAAGATCTAATAACTGCGTGTTCAGGGTCACCTTAGCATGACCCCTTTGATTAGCCAATCAGCGTGTTGTCTATGAAATCTTCAGTGTAGTTGATTGATTCGGAAGTATAAACGGCCAAGATGTTCAGATTCTAGGCCAGGGGTCATGCAGAGGTGACCTTGAATGGAATGTTGTTAGATCTTTGTATTGGAGCGTAGTGTAGAGTATCGTAATTTTATTAGATTGGTCTTTGCATATTAGTTATTTGTGTATACCGGGGATTGTTACATTATATCAAGGGTTTTAATCATTAATTTGTGAATGAAAACCATTTGTTTTTCCCTGAAACTCTGACATTAGGCTTGCAAACACATTACATAACACAAGTTCTTTGTGTGCAAGTTTGGACAGATAGTACTTCAAAATTCAAACACAAAATAAACAAAATAGTGAGATTTTAATGGGATTTGACTATCAATAGTAGTTTTTACCTTAAGACTTTGATGAGGTACATAATGTACATGTATTTGTATCAACAAAGTGGATGGAATCTCGAGGAAATCATGAGGAGGTGTTTTGTATAAAAAGTGGTTTTGACCTTTGTTAGATTTAATAAGATGTATTGCATAATTAGACATGTACATGTATAAACAGAATAGATGTAACCTTTATGAGATTTTGATGGAGGATTTTGTTTAAACAGAGAGTGGAAGCGACCTTGAATCGTATAGATCTGCCAAAGAGATGTGGGGGAGTCTTGTCCATGGTGAGGTCACCAAATCAACGCTTCCTGGCCGTGGGAACCATTCATGGTACATCTTTTTATTTCCACAATACTTACCAGCCTTCATTATGTATGAGATTTTTGTCTTGAAATGGAATAATGCATTATTCTCAGTAATCAGTAATAAAATTGATATATACTAAATTTCATGTGAAGGTTCAAATTCCCCATTGTTTTTGCGTTTTCAAATTCCCCATTGTTTTTGCTTCTTTTCATTATATCTAACAGATAGATGGCTAAGAAGCTTGTACTATCTGTCTTATAGTATTTTGAGAATTATAGATTATTACCGTTTAATAATTAGTTTTGGTGACGTCACCTGCAACGCAGGGCGACACTTAGGTATCACTATGTCGACGTCAGCGTCGGTTGTGTCGGCGTTGGCGTCTTGGAAATGGTTTCCATGCAATAACTTTCGTATTTATTGTCCGATTTCAACCAAATTTGGTATATTGCTTTATATCTCGGATGAGTTTAATACTGGTCAAAATCCCTCAATATTTGCAAGAGTTACGGTACTTGATAACTTCACCTAATTAATAACAATATTTTCAACTGTAAATAACTAGTTTTGGTGATGTTTTCAACTTCTGTGCAGGCGACACATCCATTTTTATGGAATTCTTGTTTAGGATTTTGATAACATTTTCAGTGTATTTACCACAGGGACTTGATAACATGTTGTAGTTGACAGGCAAACAGACTTGTCTGGAATAAGATAGACAGATAGGATAGATAGATAGATAGATAGATAGATAGATAGATAGATAGATAGATAGATAGATAGATAGATAGATAGATAGATATTCTTTATTTCCTCATTTTTAAATATATGACCAATATAAGTTATGTCTGGTTTACTGATTGTTCATATTTTAGTTGTTTCTTAGATTCGTCACTGTTATTTATAATGTTCATCAATTTTTGCATACATTTTTGGTATCAGTTTTGAGATATATTCATTATTTCTGTCCAGTTTTCGTCTGACAAATTGATATCTCGTGATTGTCTGCCAAGGATAAATTTTGTTTGATCAGTTTCACTCATGTTCGTAAATGTAACATAGTCATTAACATGAAGAAAATTAACAATGATTTCCAGGATAAGATCCCTCTCAGCAAATAGAATATGGCATTCTATCAGAAAATGTACTACTATATAGCAACTGATATATATATCAGTTAACATTTTACCACATAATTAATACTGGAATACTGTCTGAATACGAATGTAATACTATGTAACTTATGATTTCTCACGACCTTGATAACATGTTTCTGGAGACAATATTAACTAACACAGGACCCTGATAATATACTTCAGGGGACATTATGTAACACAGGGACTTGATAACAGACAGGGACTTGATAACCTGATGTAGAGAATTTTGTACATCAGGGTTTTTGATGCTATGTTTCCTGTCTGCTTGGTGCATGCACAATCAGTACTTCATTTCCATATAGGATATAGTGACACAGATTTTTTTCGGGATGCAATTAATTATTTTTTCATATTTTAAACGTGAAGTAAAATTAGAAGCTCAAATTTTTCAATGGTGGTAATGGTGTAAAGTAAATAACTGTTGTAGCTCTAGAAAAATACTAAATCGTCTGCTCCTGTTTTTAATAGTGAAAATATACCATTTGTCAGCGGTGGAGCATCTTTAATGTTTTGACATATTTTCTTACACATATTACGGGGCCTAGCTAGTCAATATGGTTTGGGACCTTATAATTACCTTTGAAGTTTGGTTGTCCATACAACAGAGCCTTATATTTAATATGTGTTGATAAATTGTTGTCCATATTGCAGGGCCTAATCACTTACGTTTTGACATGTTATTGTCCATGTTGCAGGGCCTAGTCAATGTATGGGCTTTCCTTGGCGGTGGACTACGGAAGGCAGACACAAAGTCCCTCGGGATCGCGCCCGACTCAGACGGCCAACTCCCCAAACAGCTAGGACTCCTGTTCCAGTTTGATACAGACGAGAACGACTTCATGTTTTACCAAGGTAAGTCACCTATGGTTCCAACACAGGGATCTGACGACTGATCAGATGCTGTTGAATTTTCTGCATTTTGATTGTTCTGGTCTGAAAATTAGGCCTTATATTGTTTTTCTTTGTTGTCATTTCTAGCCTAATTGTTTGACCTAAGAAAATATTGTCTTATTTTCAATAAATAATGTTGATTATTTAATTATTTAATAATTGAATCTGATTGTCTGGTGTCTGGGACTAATGTTTATAGAGGTGATGTCGGCATGCTTAAAATGACTGATATATTCTACAATCATTATACACTGTACCACATTTATAGGAAATATTGATTCTGTCTTTGTTGGAAGAAATTCAGAGAGCAATGCCATTTTGTCCTTTGCTTGTGTGATTACTGAAAACACTTATTAAAGACATTATGATCTGTCATTGAAGGTCCATTTGTGGAGCAGGAAACACTAACTCAGAGTTTCTCACCGACTGTGGCAACCTTTTACCCAAGTTTTTCATTTTTTGGAATCCAGGTACAGTATTTGAAAATATATCAGTAATTGTTTTGGTCAAATGATATTTGAAAACCCACTATATTTCTGAAACGACTTTTGATTTTTAAAATTATGGAAATGTAAAATAGGATTGATAATTTTGTATAGTTGCAAAAGTTATTAGTCATACATATATTATGTTTCCGGCTGTCGTCCTTATTACCACACGTTAATTGACTTATCACCTTGCCATACTGCAAAACAGCCAAATTTATCTTTACTGTTAACAGAGATAACTCTTGGAAACTTGTATTTGATTGGTGTTGTAACCTCATTTTAGGCCATCAATATAGATTTTTAGGTCATCTGACCCGAAAGGTCAGGATGACCTATAGTCGTCATGTTTCTTCCGTTGAACTTCTTCTCAAGTTCTACCAGTGCGATTTGGCTGAAACTTGCATGAAATGATCCTGACATGGTCCCGACAACGTGTTGTTATTTTTCGGGTCGATCCGAAATCCAAGATGGCCGTCACAGCCGCCATCTTGAAAACACATTTTGAACTTCTTCTCAAGTTCTACTGGTGCTATTTGGCTGAAACCTGCATGAAATGATCCTGACATGGTCACGACAAAGTATTGTTATTTTTTGGGTCGATCCAAAATCCAAGATGGCCGCCACAGCCGCCATCTTGAAAACACATTTTGAACTTCTTCTCAAGTTCTACCGGTGCGATTTGGCTGAAACTTGCATGAAATGATCCTGACATGGTCCCGACAAAGTGTTGTTATTTTTCGGGTCGATCCGAAATCCAAGATGGCCGCCACAGCCGCCATCTTGAAAACACATTTTGAACTTCTTCTCAAGTTCTACCGGTGCGATTTGGCTGGAACTTGCATGAAATGATCCTGACATGGTCCCGACAAAGTGTTGTTATTTTTCGGGTCGATCCGAAATCCAAGATGGCCGCCACAGCCGCCATCTTGAAAACACATTTTGAACTTCTTCTCAAGTTCTACCGGTGCTATTTGGCTGGAACTTGCATGAAATGATCCTGACATGGTCCCGACAAAGTGTTGTTATTTTTCGGGTCGATCCGAAATCCAAGAAGGCCGTCACAGCCGCCATCTTGAAAACATATTTTGAACTTATTCTCAAGTTCTACCGGTGGGATTTGGCTGAAACTTGCATGAAATGATCCTGACTTGGTCCCGACAAAGTATTGTTACATCTCTGGTTGATCACAAATCGAAGATGGCTACCATGACACTATATCTAATTAATTTCCTGTATGTTAAGGCCCTTGGGCCAATTTGTTTGAAATAAAATTTGTTGAAAGAAATTGAAAATGATCCTGACAAAGTGACACTATATATAATTAATTTTATTATTGTCAAGGTAGTCAGATGACCGTTAAGGCCCTTTGGGCCTCTTGTCTTTTATTGTATTTTGAAGATATTTAAAAAAAACTGTGTTTGAAAGGAAGTGGGCCTTTTTACAAATTCAAAAGATGCATGTATACTTACTGTAATACAGCTACAAAGTTTGTGTAATGTGGCAAAAAGGACCTTTTTTTTCTTCTTAAACAATATATTTTATTTTTAAAATCGAATAACAGTTATTTTTTCTACAAAACTTGTCCTCTCGCAGGAGGGCTTTCACATATCATTCTTCTTTCATTCTTTATTTCCAGTCAATCAAAATAATCTTTCATGCTATTTCACTTTCTTTCTGTTTGTTTATTTGTTTATATTTTCCTTAAGGCAATCAGAATAATTATTACAATATTTATATGTATTTCGTATCAGGGTATACATATTAAAAAAAATTCCAGAATATTTTTTTTTTTCATAATGGACCCTCAATAACCTAGTGGACACTTCTGTACCATTGGACCTCAAATCATCAGGATTGCTAATTTTCCAGACTGCCATCTTCCATTTGTCTAGTCAATAATCAAACCTGTTCAAAGTCATTTCTGTCTAAATAAAGATTGAGTTTTCTGGAATATCTGTGGCTGGATATCATTGGTCCACTGGATATACATTTGCATTGGTAATTAAGAAAATATATTACAGATTGAATATCGCAATTAGATTATTACACATTCAGAATGAATTCCGATTTTCTGCTATGATATTTTTATCTTATTTATTGAAATATTTCACCACATTTGGTACCTTGTTATAATTCCAGAATATGATCTGTATTGCTTTGGAGAATGGAGACGTATTGAAAGCTGATCTGGAATACGCTTTAGGCAGCTCATCTACTACAGAGTTCACAGAAACGCCGAAAATTCTCAACCAAATGAACTTTGTTAGTTTGTTATAGTTTCTGCAGATTTAGTTGGGAAATATGATCTTTACTAGGTTTTTAGAATTCATATTACTTAATTTACATAGAGTGTAAACATATACACACAGTATATACAGTTTACCTTTAGTTAGTCTTAGAAAAACGTTTTTATCTAATGAAAATATGTTATTGTAACCTGCATATTGTTTGTTCTCTGACATTTGAGACAAATTTGAGTTCTTCCAATTCTTAGCCGGAAATTTTTCATTACAAACTAACTCAAAGGTGAAGATTAATTATACCTCGGTATGTCAGTGATGACAACACAATGTTTAAGATATATTAATATTTGTATTCTTGAACAGTTTGAAGATATTGCATGATCTGTAAAATGTTTTGTTGGTTTACTCAGGAGGAGCTAGAAGGCATAAACGTAATCGGGAAAGGGATCGAGGCCGAGCTCCTGAGGCGTCATAAAACTATCATCACCTTCATGGGCTATGTAGACAATATCAACCGCATGGTGACGGTCGACTCGGACGGATACATCATGTTGTGGAAACTTGACAAGTAAGGGTAACAGAACTACATAAAATGATTCTAATGGAAGAACTTAATGAACAAAACAAATAGAATAAGTAGAGACTGACTATTTCTCCTTCAAGTTGCATTTATAGACTCAAAGTAAGAGATAGTTAAAAATGGAAAAAAAAAAAAAAATCTTTTTAACATTCTAGTAATTAACAACCATTGTGGTTTAAGGAAGAAATTGTAGACATGGAAAAGCATAAGTTTACATAGAAAAAATGCTGTTCTACAACTGTCCCTTCAGATTTCAAACTAGCAATCCATATGTAGAAAGCTTGTAACAGAATGTTGGAGCACCTTATATTTCATTAACCACTTAGCTACTTAACTCATCAACCCCTGAAATTTCATAATGGACTAGTCTAGCCTTTGATTTAGAAGAGTTTACACATGTCATCAGGGGTGAATGAATTAAATGGTCTTTGTCTTTTAACAGTGAGAATATGACCACTACAGGTTGGTATGTGCCAGAATTTAAATACAGGATTGCTGCCTCCAAAGCCATGTATACACCAATCAACAAGGAGAAACCAAAGGTTAGAGGTCACAATATGGGGTTAAAGTTCACAGCATCATGATTCATATGATGATATTGTATTTAACATACATTTTATACACAATGTGCATTGAAGAAGTCAGTGCTATGTTATATGTACATAATGGTATATATACCAATAAATCTAGTTAGTCAGCCTTTAAGGTACGTTGTTCAAAATGTTAACCTGCAACAAGGAGAAGCCCAAGGTTAGAGGTCACAATTTGGGGTTAAAGATCACAGCATCAGATTTGGGGTCACATCATTTGGTTTGATGTCACTCTTTTGAAGACCTTTATCTATAGATATGGTTATAAACTATCAAGAAGAATATACCTCAACTTGGTTCATCTTACAATAATGTAATGAACATGTAAAATGTGCATTGGGTAAGTTAGTGCTATGTTATATGTACATGTTACTACATAATGGTATACACCAATCAATCTGTTTAGTCAGCCCAAGGTATGTTGTTCAAAATGTTAACCTGCATTATGTTGCAAATTAATAAAATCCCAATATCAGGAAGGGTTAGGTGTAATGAACTACATATCTTTAATCTGTCTTTGTTCAAGAGCTAAATGAAGATATGTTTTCGTGACATTTTCAGATGATTTTCACTGACCGCCTATCACAGATGCCTGGCGAGCGTCCTAGAACGCTACAGGAAATAGCCAAACAGAGAAAGACTAGTAAGTACACAACATGCACAACCTGCCTTACAATGATATTTCCTTCCGCTCTTGATATATATAACACATATTTCCTAAAATTTGAAATCAAAGAAAGATACATATTTTTGTAGGTTTGATAAAAATAAAAGTGTGAAAGGGTAATAAGTATTCAAGAACTCAAGATTTTGTGATCTGTATCTACCACTGTGAGAATGAAAAAGTAAATCTATGAAAAAAATAAAAACCTCGTAGATTGTGCATATTAAGCACTGTTCCTGCATCCTGCAATATGCAAGAGGCAATAAATTTGCAACAAGATATGCTTTCTCTTCTTTCTCAATTGCCTTCTGCCTAATGTGTAGTTGCATATCTTGATAATGCCTCAAGTCTGGCGTTCAGATTCTTTATTTGTAACTTTGAGATGACATTGAGCCCTGTCCTCTAACTCAGGAATAAAGACTCCGATGCAATTATGATGCATTTTCTTCAACCTGTGACTTTGAATATTTAATGAAACATCTACTTTTTTCTGATTCTAGCCCAAACAACCCTAGACAATATGCAGCTTGGTGATCCATGGCATAGAGAGATCCTTAGAGACGAAGGCCTCACTGTGAGTTCTGCTTGATGAATTATCATTGATGACAAACTTTTCATTTTTGTTTTTAAACAATTCAACTCTAATCACTCTGGAAGATCAAAACTACATTTACCAAAAGGTTTTGTTGGTCTGGACCAAATTTTTCACTATACAGTTTATATACATTGGTAGATCAGAGTGTTTAGTGTTACCATGGGCCTATATAAGACAGTGTTAATGAGGATTCACTGTTTGATAAACAAATTCTGATATTTGTGTTAACGACTACCATTGACGGATCGCCAGCTGTCAATCAAACCGCACGTGACTTTGTATTTTGTATTGTGTGTGCTACGATGTTTGCTCCGACATTGAATAGAAACACATGCGTTCGTGAGCACAAGGCGTGGCTATATTACACCTGGTGATCTGTCAATTGAAACATCTTGGAGGAACATTTTTTGTCATGGCCTCAAATACCAGGTAGTGGGTGATTGTTTAGTTATTGACTTACAGCTCTAGTTTATAATATAAATTCGATTCTTTGAGTCTTGAATCCCCCCCCCCCATTTTTTTCAAGTCTTCTATGTATTGAAAGGATTGGGTTATTACTGCTTCAGCAGTACTTTTTCAGACAGGCCTCAGTTTTCTTGTCTCATTTTTTTGTGTGCAACACCCTATCTGTACTTGATTTCTGTCATTACAGCTGTATGTGTATGCCCCTAAGGGTGGGGTAAAGACCAACGGAGCCATGTTCCATCTCGTCATGCGACACATCGAGACTGATACTCTGTCGTCCTACGTCACTCGAATGTATAAACCAATTAAGGTATGTCTTACTGATTCAGCTAATTAAGTCATCGATTTTAAAAGCGCAAGATTTCCTCAAGAAGTTTTGTCACATTTTATTACGGTCAAATCTCTCCATCAAGAATACACAAATAATCTTTATAGCCAAGTGTTTAAATTAAGTTGAAAGCTATTTGGGAACCAAAGAGTTTTTATTAAACAGTTAGTCTTTGAATATTCTGTATTTGTATATTACAGAGTAACCTCCCTTGTGTGTGGGTAGGTAGAAATTGTGACATCATTGTTTTGTGTGCACAATTCCTGTGGTTTTCTCAGAAAACAATGATATTTCACTTGCAAATTATAATCAATACCTAACCACAAGGACAGATAACTCTGTAATATACAAACTCATAATAGGTTAAAACTGTATATAAAAATTGGCGATTTGGGACAAATAGAAATTGATCTTAATATACAGTTGTCCATTATAAAGAGGTGGTCACTAAGGCAGGTTTTACTGTCTGAAACTTATCACGGGTCAAATAGTGTTAAAATATAGGGGTCATTTGGTAGTAAAAATGAGGTCTTATTCAGCAGTTGATCATTATTAGCTCACCTGGCCCGAAGGGCCGGTGAGCTTATGTCATGGCGCGGCGAGAAGAGTGTCATTTGGCACAAATCTGGGGAGGGAAAGAACTGTATAAATTTTGCTCTGCCCCGGGCATATAGGTTTTACTGTTATAGAGTTTGACACTTATCTGAATGTAAAGCTATTTCATTTCAGGTGAAGTACACCAAGATATTTGAACCCAGGATGTCAACTAACGGCCGGGATATGATATTCATGATGTTGTTTCCATCGTACCCTCCAAAAGGTTTAATCTGATAGACTGTTGTTTTAAAAGAACAAAAAGTTTTTTAGTTTTCCTCTTCTTGTTTCTAATGATTCTAATGCTTTAAGGACATTTACAAAGAAATGTAATCTTTGTAAATGACCTTGAAGCAGCCAAGGTCATGTGAGGACAGCTGTGTATGCTGAACTGGGTCAATTTGGGTCAATTTAATTTGAAAGTAGCATGTTAACCAAATCACCCCTGAAATTTTATAATGGGTTGTCCCCAGGTCTTGAAGTAGAAGAGTCCAAATGTGTCTTCAGGGATGAATGACTTAACCTACGGTATTTAACCCAATAAACACCCCATCCCTATAAGTGCCCCTCCCTCATCTTTAGGCCTCAATATCACTTATCTTGTATAAAATGCAGACAGAAAATATAAAAACTGGGTAGGTTGCTTTATTTGTTTTCTTTGAATTTGCATTATGATTTATAGCTTACTTTGTTTGAACAGTTCTGTTGATAAGCAACTCCTTATTTGTTTCAATTTGTTAAAACACCCTGAGCGCTTATTGGCTTATTGTTTCTTTTAATAAATTCTGTGTCCTTTGTTTGACAGCTGCCCACTTGACCATTGTTGTGTGTGACCTAACCATCGGGGAATTGAAGCCCTTTAGACGTGACATCCATCTGACCACTGCCGAGTATAACGATATACTGGAAAATAACGTCGTTCAGTATGATGTAAGTCCATCACCTCGACTGATGTGAGTAGACCAGTGGGAACTCATTCACCCCTGGAAATTAATAATGAACTATTCCAGCCATTGAATTGGAGAAGTTAAAATATGTCTTAGGGGTGAATAATTGGAGAAATAAAAAAATCTTAAATGGGTCTGTTGATTATGTTTGGATATCATATTGAAAGATTATGGCTGGTCAGCATTCGGCAAGCATTTCAAATCTGTTATGAGTGTTGAGATATCCCTATTGACAGACCGATGTTGATTTTTTTCCTCTCATATACTAGTATATATGATTAATAATGAAACTTGAATGTTTAACAGGATTTTCGTCAATCCATTATTACAAGACTGTTGTTATGTGTCAAAATTGATGACATCATTGACACAATAAGCCTTGTGTAAGGATAATGTCACATAAACGTTTAACGCATGTAAGCTGTCTTCCATCTCCATGTGTAAGATAGAGGTTTTTCTTACCCGGGACAAAGATATCCCCAACTTGACCGGTGTGAGATTTTTTCTATCTCACCCTAGGGTTTGTTTGTTTGTTTGTTTGATTCATTAACGTCCTATTAACAGCTATGGTCATGTAAGGACGGCCTCCCATGTATGCGGTGTTGCGTGCACCCGAGGGTAAAGACAGGTACACTAGACCTGTGCACGTGCTCACATAGGATAAGAGAAAAAGAATTATTCATCCTCTTTGGGTTGAGGCAGGAGATCTCAACCCTCGGGATAAGTTTTCTTAAGCTGTCGAACACTTGGCAAAGATTTGTGTTGACAACTTAAGAATCTTGCCCCTCTGGTTGAGATTCTCCTGTCTCACCCCAAAGGGGGTGAAGGGTTCTATTAGTCGTGTGAAGTTATAGTCACATCTTCTTACAATGATATCATGAAGACAAGACCTTAGATATCAAGTAGCGATGTAAAAAGTCTTGCGCCAAAGTCACTTTTGAATTGTCAGATGAATTAATATCCATCCAAACCAGTCTTGCCCTCCTCATCATCAATTGTCCTTTCTTTTGATAGGTCAGTCAGACATATGGACCAACAGGTTCCTCCTATGTGTTTGTGAACATTCGCGGTGAACTAAAGGCATACTCACTCAACACAGGACGGCAGATTGTTATGATGGAGCGAGAGGAGGACAGATTCTCAGGTAAAAAATAATTACAGGTGTGCTGGATTGTGGTATATTGCATAAAGTTTACAGGGGTCTTGGGTTGGTTGCTTTGGTTTCGAATGAAGGATAGCATGGAACATTAATTTGCATAAAATTTTGTTACCTTTATACAGTAATCTATTCTACCGACATAAAACTCCCCTCCTACCCTAGAAACAAAAATCACAGTGAGGGATCTTATCACTAAATGTGTGCCTAGTACTGTATTCGCCGTAATTAGCCTCTCTCTCCCTTTAAGCGCCCTCCTCTTTTCTGGAGAACAGTTGGAAGTTGTATAAACACCCCCTTTCCATAGATTTAACAATGTTTTACAACATGTGATGCCTCAAACATCATCTGTGTATACCATATTACATAAACTTTCGAGTCTTTTACATGTGAATCACAACATAATTATGAGTCTCAAAGGATAAAAGACATATACATGTTTACTGTAACAGATTAATGTACCATGAGTACAGAAAGATTTAAAATATGACTTTTTTTCGTCCACAACTTACATTTTGGTTCATTAATAAGCGTCCCCCTTTGTTACAATTATTTAAGCACCCTGGGCGCAAATTATAGCGAGCAAGGGAAGTTCTTTTATTCCACAGCAAACGGAAATAAGAAGTGGTTGTGGAATTTATGGTTTAAGCTTAACTTAAGATGTATCATTGTCTGTCTTCAGGTTTTCCTGGGTGTCTCATTGATGCCTCAGACTGGGACCTGCCTCGTAACTTAGAAGTCACCGTCATGTGTTCCAAGGGCAAGACGTACGCTGTCTTCTACGGCCAGGTAAATTCTATCAGGAAACTGATAGGTTAAGTACAAAATTGACATGGGGAAAATCATAGGGCAAGATGCACACTAACATTTACGGCCAAGTACATACTCTATCAAGAAACTGATAGGTAAAAGTTGATTGACAAGGGGGTGGGGGCAGGGGAAGGACACCATTTACATACTTGTTTTTTTTAATCTTATGCAAAACTGGAGTAAAACAAGCCATGGGAAAGGTTGTCAATTTAATAAGATTCACAGAAATACCCTGTCTTTTGTACCTTATGACTGTAGGATCTGATTAATATTATTTTGATATTCTGGCTGCTCCACACTCTTTTACAAAAATTTAGATCTAATTAATGTTTATATTTATTTGTAGAAAATCAATTATATCTCTGTGGTCGACTTTACTGACAAAAACACATACCGACAGCGACGGGCCATGTGGAAATCGTATGAGGTCTGGTAAGTGCAAGCGACACTGGATGAACACAAAATTTATTGAGTTATAAACTAGTTAAATATAAAAGGCGAAACATAGATTTGAACCCATAACCAAGTGGTTCCAATGACATTCTACCACATATCTGGTTTCTTAATTGAGACTCACATGGATGAAAGTTCAAATTAACAAATCAGTGAGCTCTTTTATTCACATTAGGATCTGTCTATTATAATTTTGTTACTAATTATTATACAATAATGTTATATTTTTTATATCCTTTGGACGGCCGTAACTAAATAAACAAGAGCTGTTGGAGAACAGCAAAGCTCGCCTATTCAGAAGAAGTTGATGTTCAAGTATTTACTATTTAAACATGGAAATATGACAAATTAACAGACTCAAAAACCCCCTAAAGGGCCCCAAATTGGTTGTATTATCACGTTAAGCATCCATACACATTAGGAAAATAAAATCATAAACATTTATGATGACTTATGCTTAAACAATTGACAAAATAGAAACTTGCTCAAAAACTTTAACATGGAAATATGACAAATTAACAGACTCAAAAAACCCCCTAAAGGGCCCCAAATTGGTTGTATTATCACGTTCAGCATCCATACACATTAGGAAAATAAAATCATAAACATTTATGATGACTTAAGCTTAAACAATAGACAAAATAGAAACTTGCTCAAAAACTTTAACATGGAAATATGATAAATTAACAGACTCAAAAAAAACCTAAAGGGCCCGAAATTGGTTGTATTATCACGTTCAGCATTCATACACATTATGAAAAAAATCATAAACATTTATGATGACTTAAGTTTAAACAATTGACGAAACAGAAACTTGCTCAAAAACTTTAACGTGAAATTGGACGCCAACGCTGACGCCGACGCCGGGGGTGACAACATTAGCTCCCCCTATTCTTCGAATAGGCAAGCTAAAAAAATAAAAACTAAATGCTAGTTTTTTTAAAAGGAGATGTTCATCCCAATACATATAGAGAGAAAGGGGAAAGGAGCACCGATTAAAAAAAAAAAAAAAAGGTCAAGGTTTCTGCCTCCCATCACCCGTATGTGGTGACCTTTAGGGGACTTCCGGTGACTGTTTTTGCTTGTTTGTAGTGTGTATTGTTTGTTATCATTGCAAAAGTGGCATAAAACCGAAATCTAGATGTAAACTGCTTTCATAGATGGCATTTGTTATAACCTACTATCAAAATTGAGTCGAAAGGATATTAGATAAAATAATCATTATATGATTTTTTTGTGTATTTTAATGTATTTCATACCATTTACAATACTGTTATATTATAGCTGGTTAATTTTGCATGTCACGCCTTTCGCAATTTGATCTCAAATCAAGATTGAATTTTAGCGGTTTAGAATTATTAAGATATGTCTTTAATGGGTTTTTTACATGAATCAACCATAATTTCTTAAATATGCTCCAACGCTCTATAAAAAACAGGAACCGACGAATTAGTATTTTTCTTTAGTTACAAAAGTTACTTACTTTACACCATTACCACCTTTGAAAAGTTCGAGCTTTTCGTTTTACTTCAAGATAAAAATATTAAAAAAAATTAATTGCATCCGGAAAAATTTCTATATAATGTTCTATATGGAATGAGATACTGATTGCGCATGCAATAAAGCAAACTAAATTATCTTATATTAATTTTTGCGTTAATTAGACATATATGCATACACGACTAAACACCAATTTTTCTTCAAATAATGAGTATTGTTTTTGCTCTGTCAGTGGTGGAGCATCTTAAACATTTTGCATATCTCAGAATAAATTTTCATAATCATAGCATTGTTCTGCAAAATAGCGAAATTATTATCCTCACAAAAAAACCCAACTTTATGGTATTTCATATAAAGATGTGTTTTTTTGTGTATATTTTTGATAGGAATGAACACCAGGTTATGCCAATAGAACAGCGGTGTAACTTCATCACCCAGGAGCTAGGCGACACCCAGCATCCCAGCGTGTATATGCGAGCTCTGGTACTAAAGGCTATGGACGACGCTATCATGCAGTCGGATGGAGTAGACTTCACCAACGAATTCAAGTTTGAAAATCAGGCGATAGACAAAGTGGAAAATTACTTAGCTCTTCAGGAAGAGGTAGGTAATCTTATACAGAACAGTTCAAAGCTATTCCTGTGTCTTTCTCTTTATTAATATCCACAAATGAAAATAAGACTAATAGACTCTTACATCTGTCTGTCATGTGGACAGAGATATCTCAACCTGAAGGTTGACAGCCAAAATCTTTCACAAGGGTTGAGAAATCCCTGTCCACCTGACAGGCTCATGGTTGATTCTTTTTCTCTCATACTTTAAAAATCAGTTGTTCAGAAACATTTTGATTCAAGGTCATCAAATGTATATCGAAAATGTCAAAATTAATGACATTGTCGACAATGGTTGTGGCAGGTATTGATGATGTCACGCCATTGTTAACTCATGTGAGCTGTCTTTTCCCTACTAGGTAAAAGACAGTTATCTATTCCCTAGCAACCACAGAATAACCCTATCAAGTATGAGAGAAACATTTACTCCATTGCAATTATTCATAAAATACATTTATTATTTAGCACAATTTTCTTGGCTGTCTTGTCATGTCTTTGTTTTTAGATTATGTGGTGAAAGAACTTACATTATATTCGAATTGTAAGATGACTTTCATATTATGTATTTTTATGTTTTTAATGTCATGCGATTTTGCTAAAAATCAATTAAATGAAATGTTAACTGCAAAATTAAAATGATTAAAAAGTAAATCTCTTACTCAATTCGATGTGCAATTATATTGTGTATTTTTGTCTCACTCTTCATTCATCACATTATCTTTTTTGAAATAACTTCTCCCACGTTGATGGCCAATAGGTTAACCAAGCAAGTACATATAGTACCAAACATAGCTATAATACTGTAAACCAACTTTTTTGGCGGCTGCTAAATTTCGCAGGTCCATTTCAAAACAAGTTCGCAAAGAGAAACATTCGTGAATTCAAAATTTGTAAGTTCTCTCAGTATCAAGTTTAAATAATAGTTTGTGTCGATAAACTTTCGCAAAACTTTGATTGTGAAAGATTGCAAAATTCTGTTAACCTCTGACTTACATCAAAAGTATGCCTAAGCTTTGGTATAATTGATAATGAAAAAAGGTTTGAAATGTCTGAAATATCTTTGACTTTTTGTGTTCCTTGCACTTCTTTTAAGAAATGGATTTGAATCGGTCTTTGATGCTTGACATGTAACCTTTTTTTTATCTGCAGGTTGAGAAATCTAACATTTTGGTAGACACTGCGGCGAAACCTGTAGAAGAAGAACCAGATGAAGGAGACAGGACAAACTTTGCTCCTGAAGACTATCTCATTTCCTGAACTAAAAGAGACCTAATTTACATGAATATGTCTCGGAGTTGAAAGTTTTGCTTTCTCTGTAAAAGACTTCCTCATTTATGAGGTGAGAGAGACCAAACGTCAGGTGAAACATACCTGAAAGTTTTCTGAGTCGAAAAAGACCCGACTTCCGAAGACCTCCTCTATCAATTCCTGGTTCTAAAAGAGCTGACTATCTTTGGATTTACATTTGATTCTTTAATCAAGTCCTTAACAGGGAAGCCTTACTTTGTTTCTGACGATATCTTTGATTCCTGAGTCCATAAAGACCTGACTATCATTATTCATGAGGACTGTCGGGATGAGTTAGTCGAGAAAGACTTGACAAATTTTAATCCCAGAGTCTGACCTGGTTCCTGAGTCTATAAAGACCAGACTGTACAAATTCCTCAACCAAAAAACACCCGACCTACTTTGCTCCTGAGGGCTAACTCGATTCCTGAGGTGATAGAGACCAGATTATGTTTACTTAATCAAACCTCCTGCATTTGTATACTAGTAGACAATCTTGGCTCCCGGTGAGAGCTGTGTTTCTGAAGGCACGGTCACCTTATTTCCAGAGGCAAGGAAGACCTGACTATTCTTTCTATTAAAGACTACTTCAGCTATTGAAGCAAGCAATACCTGAGGAACTTTAGGCATAACGACTACCTTCAAGTTGATTCCTGAGGCGAGAGGAGAAATCAGACTTACGGGATACAGATTACCTTGCATCTGATGACCAAAACTCCTGAAATGTAAAAATCCTGACAAGTTGTTCTCCTGACGACTTCCTCATATTCCGAGGTGAAAGAGATCCTATGTTTTCTATTCAAATGGCCACATAATGGTCGGCGTTGAAGGCCTGGCCATGGAAGAACAGACACTGCCTCCTTTCCTGATGGATAAGCAGGACAGAACTAAGTTTGCTATCGCTCCTGTCTTTTATTCAAAGGGTAAAAGATAAAACATTGAACTTAGAATTAAGTGACAAAAATATGCCTAGCGTTTGACAGCTCATTCCCAGGGATGAGATCTCTTATCTCACCCCTAAGTGGGTAAATGATTTTTTTCCTCTAACCCTTTGCACCACTTTGTGTTTCAAGTGCAATTAAAGATCTCATGTAGCTTTTCTTTACCCTAGAGTGAGATAGTAAAACCTTACACCGGTAAAATTGCGGATATCCCTTTCCGGAGTAAGAGAAACTTCCTGTCTCACTGAAGAAAGTTGAAGTGTTTTGTTTCGTTTGAGGTCTGGTTTATAATACTCTACTCTATATCTTGTACCTACATGTAGATTTGAAAAATACATTTTATAACTTAATAAGTTTATCTGTCAAAAATAAAGAGAGATTTAATATAAAAATGTGATGGCGCAACACCTGTCGTCTGCCAGTCCTACTCACTGTCTCCAGCATTGTCTTATTTAAAGATAACATTTTTAACGACTACCTGCATAATAAACCAACTTTATGGGGTATCTAATGATTTAAAATTTCTCTTGGGTATAAAGATAACTTAGCTATAAAGATTTGTTTCCCCTTGGGTGGTATTTATTTATAGATATTTTGACTGAAGCATGCTCAAATGAGGTCTATGGCATTTGTTCAAACGTTGGAAGAGCTTTGACTTATTTTCACAGTTATAATTAAAAAACAAATTTTTTCTCAACTACCTAAAAGCTCACTTATGGTATTCTTGGGTAAATTAACTAGGGTTTATCAGTTAATGATCTTCACTCGTAAGGTCCATAACAAATGTGATCTGATGTTATTTCTGGACTTATTTCCTTTTTTTAAATTTTTTTTTACAAAAGGGTCTATCAAACTGATAGTTAGTATGCTTGAGTGCAGGTTTGTTCAAATGAATGACCTTGATATGCATTTATGGTCACCATTATTTTTTTTTAATTTAGCAGGTGAGTTTACCGGCCTCTTGGACCACTTGTTCTTGATTGTTTGTTAAGACACAGGCTTTTGGATCTGTAGATATACGGACACCCCTATATATATATTTGTGTTTGGAATACTTTGTGGCAGAGTCAAAAGCCTGTGGTAAGGTGTTGTTGTTGATTTCGATGTTTGTTGCATATTAATGATCATGGTAAGTACAAATAGATTAAGTTAAAGTAATTTACATTCCAGTTATTAGATATTAGTTATTAAAATACAGACAGCTGGGTCCAAGGTATTTATACTAATTTATATAATATCAGCATTATACATCCTATGTACATATTTCTGAATAATGTATAGTTATATTTTCCGACTAGATGCAGTATTGAACTTTATACACAGGTTCTAAGATGAATTAATGATCTTCCAGCCAGGAGATGATATAAATTTATATACTTCATTTTATCAGAGATTTAAATTTCTAATTACATTCCCGTTGCCATACATTTTGTCAGTTCTAAAATGCTTTAATATATTTATTTAATTTATTTTTAAATCAGTGCTATAATTTTAGATAAATACTTATCAATGCTTGTACACTATATTTAAAAATGTATTATTAATTTATCTATAAGTGCACCATTTTATAAAATTCTATTTTTTGACACTAGAACTCCACATTCCAATGTTCTTATATCATTGAAAACCAAAACAGCTTGTAATCATTAGTTTTATCTATAAAACCATTCCATAGATAATGTTGCGTCAGGATAATACCTTAGGATAGTTCTGAGTTTGAATTGACGTATTCTAGTCACCCCCTTCCCGCGTCAAAAATAGGGTACTATTTTCTATGCATTGTTAATGTCATCAGTAATATGTATGTACATTGTAACTTCCCCAAAACGATCCTTCTCAAAACCGATCGCCTCTTGAAACCGAATCCGGGTGTGATATACGTAATTATTTCCTATGTATTTTGTTTCAAATACTATTTTATTTTTCTGGTTCATAAAGTTTTTTTATCAGTACCGTCCAAATTATTTTTTAATCTGTATTATGTTGAGTGTCGTCTATCTATTTTTTTTTCCATTTTATAACTGTCTTCCATTTTAAGATCGGTCTTCATTTTGGCTGCGTAACTGTAGATATGTTATAATGAATGCAATTGGCAGAGAACATATTCTACGGAGCGCGATGTATGTTAGCGCTCCATCAATGGATATGTTCCTTGTCAACTGCGTTCATACTAACATATAATCCGTCAAATTGAAGAACAATATTTGAAATTACATCCTTGTTCTTGTTTTTGACAGAATGAATCTAGTAGCTACGATCACTATGGTTGTTTGGCTAAGTAGACTGCGTATACGATATTATATACACATTTGGACGTTACAAAGTCATAAATAAAACGATGTTAATATATTACTTTCATTGGTATAATGTTATGAATTATGTGTTTTTAATGTCTGCCGTCCATATTAGTGTATGCTGTTGAGAAGTATGTATTTGTACTCGGTGCTTTTAAAATCTTTATATTATATCCAAGAGCGTTATTGTATATTTTGTCTATAAGGTATTTTCACTAGAATCACGATACAGATACATATACATGTACAAACTCGTATTAATTTAATCAATATCATTTTTTAAATGTATAGTGCTTCATCATATTACATCGACAGAAAATCAGTTACTTATTGGTTTAGTTTTATAATGGTGATTTGTATTTTATGAGTAAATTTCAATTAAATGTTTCTCAGGGAGAACTTAAATCAGATTAAATTGTAACCGCTACGCATGTCAAACTACGCGCATGAAGTGTTTCTCTGTGTGTCTGTCGAATTCTGAATTTCAAAGTATAACTCATATATTCATAATGGTAGAGTTCTCCCATGGATTTACCTGAATGTCAAACAACGTAAGGCCATCAATTGTATTTGTCAATTTTCTGAAAATTAGTAATTGCTGTATTTTTGTTTTGTCTGAAACAGGTTGGATAAATATAGCTCGTTAAAATGACACGACGATATAAATATGTCTTCCGGGTAGCCAAGGAACCGGAAGTGATACCCATAAACAAACGTTTTAGCAATTGTTAGATGTTTGTAACTATCTGGTAGTTTCTTGTAATATACGGTAGTTTGCAAACAGTGATATAGTTTATATGGATGATGATCAGAATTATTCCGACAAAGTGTACCTGGCCCAGGATCACGAAACAATGTACCACATGTTTTCCTTAGCTAATCAAAAATGACGTAACTTTAACTTTTTGTAAATATCATCTGTGATGAGCTAAGACTAAACTTAAGACTGTTGTAGACCCAAGACCGTTTCATGATTTCGGGACCTGGCTCCGATTTCTCAAAACAAACTTAAGTCAATAATGAACTCAAGTTAAAATTATTAACATAGATTACATAAAAGAAATAACTTTAGTTTAGACTTAAGTTGCTCATTTTGTTTAGAGAAATCAGGGCCTGTTCTCAATTGTTTGTTTATTGATATAATCATTTCAGACATCAACAAACAAAAAAAATAAAAATTATCTCATTTGCAAGGAAACCGAATTTTCAGTTTAGTTTATGATCGAAAAATACACGTTTCGTATTTAATAGTAATCTTAGATAAGTAGAATTTAAGGTTTTTCCATAGAAAGTGCTCTTATTTTGTTCCATTTGTCCCTTTGGAAAGTAACGATTAGAGATAAAATGGCCATGTTTATTGTAATGTATTAGTTAATTCACTGGTCCATATGGGTGATTTGGTAATGTAAGATATTCAATTATTCGCGATGTATGTTAGCGCTCCATCAATGGATATGTTCCTTGTCAAATGCGTTCATACTAACATATAATCCGTCAAATTGAAGAACAATATTTGAAAATTACATCCTTGTTCTGGTTTTTGACAGAATGAATCTAGTAGCTACGATCACTATGGTTGTTTGGCTAAGTAGACTGCGTATACGATATATATATACACATTTGGACGTTACAAAGTCATAAATAAAACGATGTTAATATATTACTTTCATTGGTATAATGTTATGAATTATGTGTTTTTAATGTCTGCCGTCCATATTAGTGTATGCTGTTGAGAAGTATGTATTTGTACTCGGTGCTTTTAAAATCTTTATATTATATCCAAGAACGTTATTGTATATTTTGTCTATAAGGTATTTTCACTAGAATCACGATACAGATACATATACATGTACAAACTCGTATTAATTTAATCAATATCATTTTTTAAAAGTATAGTGTTTCATGATATTACATCGACAGAAAATCAGTTACTTATTGGTTTAGTTTTATAATGGTGATTTGTATTTTATGAGTAAATTTCAATTAAATGTTTCTCAGGGAGAACTTAAATCAGATTAAATTGTAACCGCTACGCATGTCAAACTACGCGCATGAAGTGTTTCTCTGTGTGTCTGTCGAATTCTGAATTTCAAAGTATAACTCATATGTTCAAAATGGTAGAGTTCTCCCATGAATTTACCTGAATGTCAAACAACGTAAGGCCATCAATTGTATTTGTCAATTTTCTGAAAATTAGTAATTGCTGTATTTTTGTTTTGTCAGAAACAGGTTGGATAAATATAGCTCGTTAAAACGACACGACGATATAAATATGTCTTCCGGGTAGCCAAGGATCCGGAAATGATACCCATAAACAAACGTTTTAGCAATAATTAGATGTTTGTAACTATCTGGTTGTTTCTTGCATATACGGTAGTTTGCAAACAGTGATATAGTTTATACTGATGATGATCAGAATTACTCCGACAAAGTGTACCTGGCCCAGGATCACGAAACAATGTACCACATGTTTTCCTTAGCTAATCAAAAATGACGTAACTTTAACTTTTTGTACTATCATCTGTGATGAGCTAAGACTAAACTTAAGACTGTTGTAGACCCAAGACCGTTTCATGATTTCGGGACCTGGCTCCGATTTCTCAAAACAAACTTAAGTCAATAATGAACTCAAGTTAAAATTATTAACATAGATTACATAAAAGAAATAACTTTAGTTTAGACTTAAGTTGTTCATTTTGTTTAGAGAAATCGGGGCCTGTTCTCAATTGTTTGTTTATTGATATAATCATTTCAGACATCAACAAACAAACAAACAAAAAAAAAAAAAAAATTATCTCATTTGCAAGGAAACCGAATTTTCAGTTTAGTTTATGATCGAAAAATACACGTTTCGTATTTAATAGTAATCTTAGATAAGTAGAATTTAAGGTTTTTCCATAGAAAGTGCTCTTATTTTGTTCCATTTGTCCCTTTGGAAAGTAACGATTAGAGATAGAATGGCCATGTTTATTGTAATGTATTAGTTAATTCACTGGTCCATATGGGTGATTTGGTAATGTAAGATACAATTATTCAGGGTAATAGCTGTTCGAAATTATTTCATACAATGGAACTTCAGTGTAAATTAAAATTCTTAAGTCACTACCACCAATCTAATTAAAATTTGATGTTCGTTATCTACTTCGTAAACTCCCCGGTGTATATAATGAACATCAACTTTTTATTAGATTGGCATACTACTAACCATTAGTACTCCAGCTGTTCCGATTTACTGACGATATCTACACCTCTAGACTATCTCATTAAGAAAAACCAAAGGGAACAGAACTGAATAGGTAATTTAGTCCTTTGATGCATATCAAAAGGTTTAACAGTACACTGTGGTTGACTGTGTGGTTTTGAAGTTGGACGTCGCTCACTCTGTAGTCTTCAAAAGATTTTTTTGCTGTCCTGTGATTGGTTCAGACCTCTGAGAAGCCTTCAGATTTACTATGAGATAGTCCAGGGGCGCAGAGATAGTAAGTGATCGGAACCCCTGGATTATCGAGGGTAACTACTAACATATACTAGTACAAATATGTTGACGACGGCTACACGTGTATGTTTTTGTGTGAGTAAGTACGTGTGAGAAAGTTTCTGAATAATCTGTGACTGCTGAGAGATTTTACAGAGAATTTTAGTGTAGCTTGAGTAAACTGTGTATGTGAGAGAGTGTTGAGGATATGACCGACTGAAGAAAGTACTGCAAATGTGAAATTATTAGCGAGTTGAAATTTTCGCTTGTGTCCTTGTTTTTAAATCTCACTATCATCTCACTATATCAGATGAACAGCTATAAAGTATCATCGGTATTCCAGGGGTTACTATCACTGTCGTCACATCCACCCTCTGGAGTATCGAGGATGCCCAGAAATTGGCTCGCCGCAAATAGTTTGAAACTAAATAAGTGAAAATATCAACACGCCGAAATATCCACATTTACTGTATGTGTGAAAGATGTTAGAGAAAGAAAAATCATTTTTGTCTTCCGAACTGTCAAAAGGAGAAATAAAAGAGTACATATTTCTACAACTTACCTTTTGTCTTATGTTACTGATGCACTATATATAACTTCACATCACAACTTTATCTCGAAAATGAGGTTATTGTCCTGCATATAGAGTGTAAGCATGGCACCTGCTGCCATCGGCCACTATAAAAGTCATTCTGTTTTCTTTCCTCTTTTCCATATGTTTTTTCTTCAGTTTTCTCCCTCTTGTTATTTTCTTTACAATGCTTCACGTGTAGCATTTGAATTGAGCGTTCGATAGTACTGTGAGGAACACTCAGGATTATTTGCTTTGGCTGAGGCAAACCAGATTCTATAATATTTCTTCTGCTTCATATTCAAAATATGAGATTGGGGACGATATGTTCGTTCTCAGTATACTTTTACGGGATAGATGGGCTGCACACTAGAAAGTACTCTACCGATATCATTACACACACAGTGAACATTTTATCTCAGATTAGTTTTGGGGTTGTTGATTGTTCGTTTAATACCTTTTGACGTTGATTCTGTCTGCCAATCTATACCTTTGTAAGTGAAATCTCCTAGCACAAGCAGATGTGAATTTTTTTCAGTAGCTTCCTTTATAAACGATATTGAATTGTCAACGTTGATTCGATGGACCATACATAAACCCAATCAAAAAGGATTATCCTTTTACTTTTATAACTTGGCATAATTGTTCCAAATGGAACTATGGAATCCGGCTACATAACCTTCGTCAAGGAAATTCTCTGCAGCTTACTTTTATGATGCTCCATAGCATTTCATCAAAACCCTTCTTTATAAAATCCTCTTCTTATTCTCCAAGCAGTTCATTTTTGTTGCAGATGATAACACCTTTTTCTTCAGAGAGACTGTTAATAAATATATCATAACCTTATATTTTGAACTCGCCTCGATTGTTTCGGTAGTGCAATCCTCGCTAGTTCGTCCCTTACTTTCTTGTTTTCCCCCTCTCTGTTCAGGGCAACAATTTCTGGCTACAATGATGTCTTTTAAATTTTTCGCCTTTAAATTCCCGATATCAGTACTTATCAAGTACTTATCCGATAACCCGGTTTGTTTTTGCAATGTTTCGGTTAAAGCTTCACACTATTGATGGATTTCCCTATTTGATGATTATTTCAAATTCTCGGCGTTTGTTCAGTAAGCTAACTTCCTTTGTTGGTACATGTACATGCATATACGATATTAGATATCACTAAGTTACCTTTACTTGTATTTACTAAATTGAATGTTTTTCTGGTGTTGATAAAAAGTCATGTCCTAATGTTTTTATTTGGGAAGTCTGGATAATGATGGTCACTTTTCCCAGATCGATTTGTCCCTTTCAAGATGACACCAATGAGTATTACGCAGGCAAGGCGTTGTTGATTTATGGATTCTCATGAACATTAACTGCGGGTGTTGCAATCTCCACTCGACTGGATGTTTCTACATAGCGTTTTTCGAGTACTAGCAGCTAGCTACAGTTGGCAGTAGACTAAAGGTTACACCCTTGTGCACACGGAGTGCACTACGTTTAGACGTTCGTGGTTTGCTCCATACGTTGAGTGATACTAGCATTCCTTCATTTTTGCTTTTTGTCTGATGTTATTGCATTGAGTGGATGCGATGTTTTAGGTAGTCCCCTGTTCAGAGGTATATTATCTTGTTACAATGATGTCTTTCACATCTTTCTTCTTTAAATTCACGATGTCGGCACTTATCAGCCAGTTCCATTTTTTTCTGGAATGCTATCAAACAGTATTTGTTGGTCTTTATCTTTATAACGTTATTTGTATAGATAGGTATTTTTTTTCTACTTTCTCCATTCCCCCTCTACTACATGTAGTTTGTCCTCTGTTTCTACGTTATCGGTTGTAGTTCTTTTCTTTTTCTTTTTGAAAAAAAAACCATGAACATATTATTTTACACACACGGCAGATCCAGGTTTTTTCTATCCGTCTCAGCCGATTAGAGGAGTTCGTACATTCCTTATGGGCTTTATATTCGTGCATCTTAACAATTCCATAAGTCACAAACCTCACATTATGTGGCCATATCACCGTCTTTTATTTAGGACAATATATTAATCCTCACTCTGTCTTCATTTTTTGAACATTCAATGTACCATCGATTTCAAAACCTCTACTGAGGTCCGATGATGTTGAAACGGTGATGAAATGCCTTAGTGACAGCACTTTGTGTAGTTGTGTAGGATGATTTTGAAAGGATACTATCGCTCTTTCAAACAATACATTATAAAATAACTATTTTGTAAAGACCCGCTAGAAATAGAATTTTGTAGACGGTAAAACAAGGTGTGTTCATGGAATCTTTTATAGATTTTTGTTATGTCTTCCAGCTTGTGATACCGTTATTTCCAACCTTAATCTACTTTACAGTGGTACTCACTTAAGCGCGCTGCATTAAGCAGTGCATTTCACGACTCATAAAATGAAAACAGTCGAATTAGTCGTTAAACATGTTTACTTTAAAGTTAAACATATTTCATTTTTGTCACAATCTCTTAAAGGGACAATTCAATCTAAGACAACATTAAAATTTGTACATATATCGGGGAAAAAACCGGTTCTAATGGAAATTAGATCAGTCGGTTTTACTGTGATATGCTCGAAAAGCCCATGGTGGTGAAATGTGTGTGAAACTTTCAAACTCGCTCGCTGTCCGCCATTACACATTGTGGTCGAACATCTTGTATGCCGAACCCTGTCCCTTACTCGTAGAGTAATGCAACTTTTGTCTAGAACTGCTCAAATCGCTGTGACAGTAGTGGTTTACCTTATTAGATGAATTGTCTTGCCTAAGAATCATTTTATTACCTCCTCAGTGGTTATGTAGTTCATTTGTTTAACGTGCGTGACTTTGGCTCGGGAATGGGTATAGAGTACATACTGTTCCTGCTTAATCGTATTGATCAACGATTTGTAGTTACAACGGTATCAATTAAAATACTTAAAAATAACGTGGAATTTGTCAATATATTGAGTTAAATGCTTCATAAGAAATGTAGAACAATACATTTATGCCATATTTTGCTTCTTGGTTATGTAAAAGAATTAGCCTGAGTGAATCGTCCCTTTAACGAAAACAAAAAGAAAAAAATGTCGGCTACCAAAATAAAGAGCCCAGTACAACAATACCGACAATGACAATGATAAGAAACCAAATTCTGTGAAAACAGGTCGAGACAAGTGAACTAGACTGATAAAAATATGACCTCGAATGACAGATATGTTCTATATAAAGTTGAAACCGGTGTATGTTGACAGTGGCGGTCAGATATCGTCGGTGCGTTCGTAAAGACAGTCGTGTTTAGAAATGTTGGCGTTTGCACTTCTTTGTCTTGCGGTGTTCGTGACTGGGGAGCACTCCCAGACGCGTAACACCGAATGCCTTGAAGAATTCGGATGCTTCAGCTCCCACGGGCTGGTTCCCGTCCCCCAGGATCCCGACAGGGTCAACACGCATATGAGGATCTTTACACGCGCTCATTCTCATACCTCCATCGTCAATTTTGACGTAGATCATTATTCGAGTCAGGTGGGCCAGTTCGCTTCGGCCTTTGATGCGTCCAAAGAGACCAAAGTCATCATTCACGGTTATCTCAACTCGGGTTCGGATGATTGGGTTGTTCAGATGACAAGCGAACTGTTGAAGAAGGTAAGATATTTGTAGTCATTATAACTGCTCTAAGGCACCTTCTGTCGAAGACCCATTTCGTCCTTTTATCTAGTATAAGCCCATTGGGATACAAATACTTAAGGATTAATTTAAAGGCCCACCTAGCATAAATGATATTCATCATTTGAACAATAATTGGTATTTACTCGTGTATATATATGTCTAATTAACACAAAAAATATATATAAAAATAATTTATTTTGCCTTAAGTGCATGCGCAATCAGTACTTTATTCCATATAGGATATAGTGCCACAGAATTTTTTCGGGATGCAATTAATTATTTTTCATATTTTTAACTTGAAGTAAAATTAGAAGCTGAAACTTTTCATTGGTGGTAATGGTGTAAAGTAAGTAACTTTTGTACCTGAAGAAAAATACTAAATCGTCTGCTCATGTTTTTGACAGTGAAAAAATACCATTTGTCAGCGGTGGAGCATATACTTAAGGATTAATTTAAAGGCCCACTATCTTTCCGAAACCAAAATTTGAAGTTTCATAAAAAAATAACAATAACAGAGGCGATGATAAGTATAGTATAAACGGTAAGCTAATAACTTTTGAGACTCTGCAAAAATATCAATCTCGTTTTACATTGCCATTTTAAAAATTGAAAGCAGTTTCAGAAAGTTAGTGGGCCTTTAAATAGATATTTTATGTTATGAGATACAACACAAAAATCTGCGTGTACTCTAAATAAACTTCGAAGCAATTTATGATGAAAGCACACTCTTATTTTTGTTTTTGTTTTTTTTTCCTCCATAATAATATGAAAATATATTCAAATCAACCCTTATTAACTTAATCAAAAATTAAAAATTTCGAATTCATTTTAGGACTTTTCGGTTTTCTATGAAATGATAACGCCGTTATCTCAGCCAATCGACGTTAAAATCGGCGACACCATTTTTACTTTATGAGTTGATAAAATACATTTTCAAACCAATGAAATGCGCGTTACAAGCAAAATTTAATTATCCTGGAGCATTGTTTTTTCTTCCGTATGTGAGCAACTTTTTGCGAGCGATTATTTCCACCGATTTCAGGGATGTGTGGAAATTCGAAAAAAGGAATAGTCGGGAAAATGTTTCTATTATGTACAGATAAGGAAGAACTTTGATAGCTAAATTGTGAAATGTAATCATGCGGTAAAATAATTACCCGGTAGGCATACATGCGCGAAATAGGTGAACTCGACAATAAGTGTCTTTACAGTTTAACGACAACAGCAAAAATTCAAAAACAAAAAATAAACGTCAGGTTTCAAACTTAGCGTGATGATTAAACTATACTTTTTTTCAACATTTTGTTAAAATTTACGTCAATGACAAGGGTCTTGTTCTATTTTAGGGCGATTTCAACGTAATTGTCGTAGACTGGCAGGGAGGAAGCAAACAATCATACGGACACGCCGTGGGTAACACTTACCTAGTCGGCGCGGAAGTTGCCAAGGTGCTAACATATCTCCATGCCAATCGGTCCCTTGACTACGATAAAGTTCACATTATCGGCCATAGTCTTGGAGCACAAGTAGCTGGCCACATCGGGTATCGCGTCAATGGCATTGCTCGTATTTCCGGTAAGTTGTAATTGTTATTAAAATCTGCAAAGTTCAATATAAACAATAATGATTGCGAGGTCATTTCAATAAGTGTTTTTCTTCTGTAAGGCTTTCTTTGCCATGAATAGTAGGCCGTATAAGTAAGGTATGACTCTGTGTTATGATGCAAAAGTCCCTTTGGCATGAACGTACGATTATTTTCGGATTCCATGATCACAAATGAAAGTGTTCAAGTTAAGTGAACAAGCTAATTCCTGGGTACACACATGAGTTTGGGTGTATGTATGATGTCCATTCTAATCCGTCTCTTCCCTTACCGATCTCAAATGGAGGCATGGCAATTTAATGTCTTAAATACGTATACATGTCTAATTTTGCGGAGTTTAGAACAAAACTAAAAATACAATGTAATACTAAAACTAAAAAGTGTTGATAACAAGTCAAAATGTCTATTCTTCTGAATCAAAATCTTCATCACATACAACACATGTCGTAATGAACATCCACTTGTTTTATGTCCAATGTATGACCCAAAGCCATCATGAAATTATTATTTCATATATTCTTGAACTGATATCGTTTGTATAGGTTTGGATCCGGCGGAGCCTGACTTCAAGGGCCAGCCCACCGATCGGAGACTAGATTCCTCAGACGCCAAGTTTGTCGATATCATCCATACTGATGCTTCACAATTCATTGGTGTTGCTGGTAGGTTGTATTGTACAAGAGCAAACTGTAAAGGAAATCTAGCGTTGTAACATATCGGGGTCTGTGATTTCATCACACATTCATTATTATTTAAGGACAATTTTGAAAAGTTTTTGTTAAAATTTAGGAAACCGAACAGTTGCAAAATTGAAACCTATTCTGATTTAATTAAATTATATATTCATATTTTTTATTTGAACTTCTTTTCAAAATACAGGAGTCTGACCAACATTTCCACATATTATTGCTTTTGACTACCTATTCCCATAGTGACAGTTTTTTTTTAACTTTTGACAATATGCATTGCATCAAAGTTGATCGTTGCAGTTGTGATAAAATGATTATGAAGACTAGCCTATTTGAATACTTGTACATACGTGTTAAAGTGTTACTAATGAATGTTTCCATGGTAACTGTTGTCAAGGTTACGGTATGAAGGACGCGATTGGACACATTGACTTCTATCCTAATGGCGGACAGCACCAGCCCGGATGTAACGAAAAACCACTCACCAGTGCTATTTCTAACATTCTACACGGGTCGATATCTGGTAAGTTGGATAAACATTTTGAAAAAAGACCGCCCCTCCCCCCAAAAAACTTATCTTAAATGCAGATATTTATTAAGGAGTACCGCTGCGTTACAGATAATGTAGTCTTGTATTTCCGTATTTATGTTCATAATGGTCTAAATAATATGACCATTGTATAATGAATATTTTTCAGTTTATATGTATATAATATGAGTAATGTTGATTATGGGTTTTTTTTCGTGCCAAATGAAAATAATGTATAGATTTGAAGACAAACTAAATAAGAGATTCTCATTGAATTTTGCATTAGACTTTACGCTTCAACACTCAACAATTTTCCTTATTTGTTTTTGTGACCATCATCAAAACTGAGGTAGATATCGGAAATATTTGTCTGTAATCTTGGTTAAATACGGGTGCGATATCCCGTTTCTCCCACCGCTACATGCTAATAACGCAACTTTAAAGCGCAAATTCCCTCCATTTTGTCTTTAGAAATACTTTGAGACCTCCAGTTCAACATTTCGCCGGGGTTGATATTTTCGCGATTTCGCGGGTCATCGCCTAGGTCGCGCAATTGTGAACCATGGAATATTAAGAATCGGCTGAATTATGTATACACCCAAACCAAATCGTAAAATTTTGATTCGCTAAACTTTAATTTTCTAGTTTGGGAAAATTTTAATCCGCAAACAATAATATGCAATCCAAAATCACTGCATCACCAGTTTATGATATCTTCTTGTCTTATACAGGGGCTGCCAGTTCTTTGTCCTGCAGCCACTCCAGGGCCATACAACTGTACATAGAATCCATCAACTCCCCGTGTAAATTCTACGGCCACTCCTGCTCCTCTTCTACGCAGTTCGACAATGGCGCCTGTCTAAGTTGTCCTTCCGGCGGATGTCCGGTTATGGGTTACGATTCTGACCAGACCAGCCAAAGAGGGTCATTTTATCTAAGTACTTCCGGTGCTTCACCCTTCTGTGGTAAGTCATAACAGTGAACACTTGTATGAGCTCAGAGCAAAAATCGCCATTGTAGTATCTTTGGTGAACAATTGACATCAACAATGTTGTTTTTGTAATCATATCATTAGTTTAATCTTTGTAACCATTTGACATCAATAGTGTAATTTCTGTAAACATTTGACATCAATAGTGCAATTTCTGTAAACATTTGACATCAATAGTGTAATTTTTGTAAACCTTTGACATCAATAGTGTAATTATTGTAAACCTTTGACATCAATAGTGCAAATTTCCGTAAACATTTGACATCAATAGTGCATTTCCGTAAACATTTGACATCAATAGTGTAATTTCTGTAAACATTTGACATCAATAGTGCAATTTCTGTAAACATTTGACATCAATAGTGCAATTTCCGTAAACATTTGACATCAATAGTGCAGTTTCCGTAAACATTTGACATCAATAGTGTAATTTCTGTAAACATTTGACATCAATAGTGCAATTTCTGTAAACATTTTACATCAATAGTGTAATTTCTGTAAACATTTGACATCAATAGTGTAATTTCTGTAACCATTTGACATCATTAGTGTAATCTTTGTAACCATTTGGCATCAATAGTGCAATTTCTGTAAACATTTGACATCAATAGTGCAATTTCTGTAAACATTTGACATCAATAGTGTAATTTCTGTAAACATTTGACATCAATAGTGTAATTTTTGTAAACCTTTGACATCAATAGTGTAATTTTGACACAATATAACATTTTGTGATATACAAATGTATAAGACATAATTTGAACATTTAATGTGATATCTAATTTGGCGTGTACCAAGCTAGTTTGTCTGAAACAGTTTTTGTCCAGTAGTAAATGTATTATATACGTTTGACTGAAAGACATTGAAATATTGGAAACAGCTTTCCAATGATAACGATTGAATATCTATGACAACACTAAACAAAGGCTGTTATCAAACGACGGTGACTTAAAAGATAAATAATATCCGTCTTCCTTCAATGACAGGGATATCAGCATTTTCATTATTGTAGGATATTTTTGTTAACTTTTTCATAAAACAGGTTAGAAAATATAATGTTTCATCCGTTGGGAGTAAGAAGAGATACTTTAAACCAAATGTTTTTCGCGTGCAATTTGCTTTCGCGAATTTCGAATTATGTGAAAATTTGTCATCGAATTAAGATCTCATTGAATTGATAGGAATAACCCGTTCAATTTTTTGCGATTGTGAATTGTTGCGGACTTTTTTGAAACAGAGATCTCGAAATTTACTCGCCGCGAATGAAAATTGGTTTACAGTATACCAGGTCTCGAGGAAAAAACTACAACTAAATCATCTCTTATCCCTCGCGATATTTACCATTAATCCTCTCCAAGTCGATGAAATGTTACTAGGTCTCGCTCAATGTGACGGATCCTCTGTGTATAAAGATTGTACTTTTTCTAGCCCACGAGTATTACGTTGAGATCCACGTTTCCTCTCACTCTGGAACGTCCTACGGCGAATTGTTAGTGACACTGATTGGTGACAACGGAAGATCTGAAGAAATCAAGTTTTCTCCGTATGTATAAACTGAAATGATTTTGTTATAGTTGTTGCACAAATGAAGAATAGCGAGGGGAATTGAATTGGAATTATCGAGTAATGAATAACCTTCATTATTGTTGAAGTTTTTTGCATTCCTTCACAACCATTCCTGACTAAATGTTGATATCATAAACTTCGTAAAGAACATTAAGTAAATTCAGAAATAATAATCATGAAACAATTTCACATTATATCATTTTACAATGAGACTCATTGATGTACCACATGATACCCGATAACATTTGTGCAGGACTAGTTTATCCATTGAAGATGGAACGTAACGCCTTAATGTTCCCGCTGAAATGACGTTAGCGCGGGATATATTCTCTAAGCATCATTCCATCACCAGAAGAAACAATAGTCCCGTACACACGTTATCACGTTGCAGGTGAAATAATCACATTTTATGTTAACTCATAGCTTTACGCAAGTAAATGTAATCCATTTATGTGTGTATTGAGGCGGAACGAATACTACCGTTCTGGTACAGTGGAGAAACACGTGATTGGTACAAACATGGATCTAGGCCAGGTGACGTCACTGCGCGTGAAATATGACGAACCTAACAGGGACCCACACACACATCATACGACACATTCTATCAGACTGCACAGCGTCATCGTTCAGTCTACAGAAACAAGTCAACAGTGAGTAACCAAGTTATTGTTTTATATAAAACAAGCTGATCTTTATAGTCCAGTGATCTTTATAGTCCAGTGGTCTTTATAGTCCAGTGGTCATATAGTCCAGTGGTCTTTATAGTCCAGTGGTCTTATAGTCCAGTGGTCATATAGTCCAGTGGTCATATAGTCCAGCGTCATAGGTCATATAGACCAGTGGTCTTCATAATCCAGTGATCTTTATAGTCCAGTGGTCATATAGTCCAGTGGTCTTCATAATCCAGTGATCTTTATAGTCCAGTGGTCATATAGACCAGTGGTCTTCATAATCCAGTGGTCTTTATAGTCCAGTGGTCTTTATAATCCAGTGGTCTTTATAGTCCAGTGGTCATATAGTCCAGTTGTCTTTATAATATAATCCAGTGTTCTTTATAATCCAGTGTCCTTTATAGTCCAGTGGTCTTTATAGTCCAGTGGTCTTTATAGTCCAGTGGTCTTTATAGTCCAGTGGTCTTTATAGTCCAGTGGTCTTTATAGTCCAGTGGTCATATAGTCCAGTGGTCATATAGTCCAGTGGTCTTTATAGTCCAGTGGTCTTTATAGTCCAGTGATCTTTATAGTCCAGTGATCTTTATAGTCCAGTGATCTTTATAGTCCAGTGGTCTTTATAGTCCAGTGGTCTTTATAGTCCAGTGGTCTTTATAGTCCAGTGGTCTTTATAGTCCAGTGGTCATATAGTCCAGTGGTCTTCATTGTCCAGTGGTCTTCATAGTCCAGTAATCTTTATACACAGGTTGAACGTGATAGTTGCACATTACTCAAAATGATCCTATATTTCAATACTCTCTATGTTTTATCTAGTGACCATGTTGTTTGGTATTTTCTGTAAAAGTTTTGAATGATATTCCTTAAATAAAATATATAAAATAGACTATTATGTGATATCCTATTGTTTAATATATGCAACATTTATACATGTATATAGATATCTATGTTTTTCAAGTTTCTAACTTCCTTTCTCTTCATAATCTAAGTTTTATAGAAGGAATCTCTTAAATGCTCTTAAATTCCTTGCAATAATCAAATCGGATCAATGTGATACTGGAAACTCATAAAATAAAAATGATGAAAAATGCATAATAGTTTGGTATTTCAATATTGATGAAGGAAGTTTTTAATGTAAATCAGTATTTCTGAACAGGTTCGAAAAAAAGCTAAATGATAAGTGGACATTGCTATTTTATTGAAGAAGTACTATTTTTTTAAAACTAGGGTGAAATTTTGTGGACACGAGCATGGCATCCACTCAGACGGAACTATAACACTGTCCTCTCATTGGGGTTGTTAGGGACCGAACATGTGACGTGAGGTCAGCGGCTTTAGAACTAGGCAAAAATGACGTCATATTGCCTAGAAGTGTCGAATACGTATGTCTAAATAAAAATCTTATTTCTTTTATTGGAAATAAATTGTTATAGGATTTCATAAGGTTTTGTGATCAATAAATTGATTAAAGATAAATTGATTTCTGTTACAATTGCTGTTATGTGGGTATGAAATTAGATACAATTAGGGACTTTTGTCTTAGTGAATATGATGTTACGTGAACTGGAAAAAGAGGCGTGTGTTTTCATTTTTGTGATTTAAGGTTAATTTGCGAATATAGAGAAATTAAAACGCACGGAAATATTAGCAACTATATTTGACTACCACAGTTATTCTTTCAATTTTATTCTTGGAAGTTTTAATTTCCCGATAATTTTATTTTGTGATTTAGAGAATTTTTACTACGCCTTTAATCCATACTGTTTCGCGGCCATGTCCGCGAAATTGGATGACCTGTGAAAATAAATTAGTTTACAGTAACTTCCATCGAGAAAAGAATTTCATAATAAAATTTAATCATTTTTATCTTTTATCAATGTTCAAAGTACTATTAGTAAAATTTTATAGCCATCCGGTGATAATTATGTACTGATGTATTGATACACATATTTTATTTGAGTCTCAATTTTTGTATTTTCTTTGAATAAAAGATGTAATATGCATATCGCGACCACTCTGGCAGAAAGGAATTTATTCATATTTAAGTGTTGATGTCGACATTGAATCCCAATAAAGGTTGACGATTTGCATTTAAAAGTAATATCCAGGTCATAAAAACAGCACGCCACGAAATTTGTAGATGAGTGTCAGGAATGTCAGATAAAAGGCAAAGATATTATTACTATTTAAAAAAAAGCCGTCCTTGCATGACCATAGCTGTTAATAGGACGTTAAAATATTCAAAATATTCAAACTATTTAAAAAGTAATTATCGCTTCTTTCTCGAGTTCGTTTTCCTACGCATTACGAATTTCACCTATATTAACATCCTAAACACTCCAGTGGTGACTATCATTGACGTATATCCATCCCTGAACTATCTAATAGTAAAATTGGAGAAATAAACAAACCATGTTGGCGCGTGTTAAGTTAATCAAAATGCGGAAGTAAATTTCAAAAATATGTTGTTTAATCAAAATGCGGAAGTAAATTTCAAAAATATGTTGATCATTGTAAGACGTTTATGGTTGCTTTCTTGTGCGCCATCTTCGATATTCTAGGGGTTACTATCTTGCATTTTATCTACCCCTGAGATATTTCATTGCAGAATTGATGACTCTGTGTAAGACAACTGATAAACATATAGTTTGGTATTTTAATGTATAACAAAAAGCACCAAATAATGATGCATTGTATGGGTTTATGTTGGGCGTCACTTGCTCTGTAGTCTTCAAATGAAGTCTCTACAGGCCTGTGACTGGTCATTTTTTCGCTCGTTACTTTTATTAAATTATCTAAATTGAGAACATAATAAAACAAAGAACGGATTTATTATATAAGTAAAGTAATATTGTACGATTTGTACATTGTTATGCTATTCTGTATCTTTCAAGACACCTAGAATGGCTACGATTGTTGATATGAATGCCATATATTAAGGCGATTAAAATGATGTTTCTAACTACCGTCACAAATAAACTGCAGCGATACATGTATATAAATGGGGGGAAAAATCATATTTACGAAGTATTCTTACAATATCAGATATGAAGCCAAGCTGACAAGGATTATTCAAAAGGTACAAAGAAGTCCCTATGATCATGTAAACAGTGGCTGTTTTCTTTTTACATGAATTGCTTCAAGTGTTGAGATTATATTCATATACATGGTATATCCGGTAAACAACTTGTCAAGATGACAGTAAATAACAACATTCTATCTTCGACAATGATCCGTGCAATAAACACGATGATGCAGCAGTTCTATCAAAACTGTATAATAAGAGGAGATTTTTAAGCTTGAAAACGTGTTAGTGACAAATTCAACAAAACTACAAATGTGTGCACTGTCTGGACCCAAATAATCGATGAAAAGTTAGTCGATAATTGTTTACGATTTATGAGTCGAAGTCCAGATGAACGTTTTAAAATGGTCCCTTTTAAAAACTTCGACTCGTCGAGATTTTACTGTACATTAGTCTTTCAAACAGCGGGTCAAATGTGTTGAGTTTATATCAAAAAAGCGAATGTGGGCAAATCATAAAATTTAAATGACCCCAGAGTTTTTTGTCGGGTTCTTTTTCATCACATATAAGATCACTCTCAGAGTCTTTTCAAATTGACTATCAAATTATCACTTAAATTCTCTTAACGACGACTAACCAATTTGCAGGAGCTGTCAGCATTTTTTTCCCTTTGTTTTTGGTAGCTAGTTTGTCTAAAGAGCAAACAACATATCTTCATATATATATGCATCGTGTGACGAAATGTCGTTTTCAGATACACCTATAGGTGGAGAAAATAAATTTGACTTGAATCGTGTGGTAGTTATTTTATTTGCTTTCCTGGCTGGCCTCTGTTTACTCGAAACAATGGAGAATTAAGAAACTGAAAGTTTGTGTTTGGATTTGTGGGTGTTTGTATTTGTGGGTGTTTGTATTTTTTATTCTGTATTGGAAAATCAACTATAAATGGTCATATTATATATTTAGGCTATTATGTATTCACAACGGATGATTTGTAATAAAAAGAGGCCCTATTGGTTGTTATGCTAAGTAATTTTGAGATGACCCCTGCTAGAGTTTATATTCACAGCTCATTCGCACATGCGCTTAGTTGATGGAAATATCTACTACGGCGTCTCGAGACGACAGTCGGTTGCCATCATCATTGCTACAGTTGAAATGTTATGAAATCAACGGCGTGAATATGATTTATGTTGCAATGCAACATGTGGTGTTTATAGCTTCTGCTTCTGTTCATTCAGTTATATGATAATGCTGGTATATGCAAACTGGTGTGTGTCGAAGTTGTTTTGCACATTTTCATGTATTGGTTTATTATCGTTGTGTTAGTATTTGATTTTGAATTTAATTTGACCACAGTCTATGCAATTTCACACCACTTAAAACATTAAGACCAGATATTTGAAACATACAGTCGAAGAAAACCTCTATTGTACACGATCTGATGCTGTTATGAAAGGATATTCAGTTAAATTGGCCAGTACATTTCCGAAATTTTTTTTTAGCTCACTGGTCCAGGGTGAGCTTATGCCTTACCGTGGCGTCCGTCGTCCATCCGTCCGTCAGCAATTTACAAAATCGACTTCTTCTTCATAACCGTTAGTCGGAAATTTCACAAAATTTGGCTGGTAGCATCCCTTTGAGGTACTGTCTGAAAATTGTACAAATTGCCAGGCCTGAGGGGCGGTGTCGAAAGGGGTCAATTTGGCTATTTCCATATAAACAACTTCTTCTCTGAAACATGGACTCATAATGCAATGGTAGCATTCTTATAGGGTAGGGATTCAAAATTGTAAAAATGATGGGGCTGAATCCCCGAGGGGCGGGGCCAGAAGTGCTTAATTAGGCTATTTCCATATAAACGACTTCTTCTCGGAAACTAAGCTTGATAAATCAATATACAGCATTTGTAGCATTCATATGTGGTCGGGATTAAAAATTGTTCAAATGACAGGACCAACCCCACGGAGGTCAGAGGGGTGGTGCCAAAAGTGTCAATTTGGCTATTTCTAAATAAACGACTTTTCTTGAAACTAAGCATGTGATTGCTCTCATTTTGCAGTTGTAGCACCCATATGGGGTGGGAATCAAAAATTGTACATACGGCGGGCTGACCCTCCCGGGCGCCAAAAGTGTCAATTTGGTGATTTCCATGTAAACAACCTCTCAGAATAACTCATATTCATATGGTTGTGATACCATCATTATATGGTGAGCATTGAATATTAAATAAATTATGGGGTCAATTTTGCAATTTTAAAAAAGGAATTTTAAATCAATGCAAATAATGTAGATGCTAATTCCCGGAGATAAAATTTCGCGAATTGAAAGAATGGAAATTGTAATCAATATCAATGATGTAAATGCTAAATCCCTAAATATACTGAAAATAGAAATTATCAAAAGCTATAAATATTTCAAAAACAAGTTCATGAGGATTAAAATTGAATGAAAATTCCTATTAAGGATGTATTCTTCTGTGGTTTCAGTCCCGTTGAAGTCTCGTTTCGACATAGATCAAAAACGTTATGAGATTTTCAAATACGATTTATCAATATATGTAGCATGTGGTCTGTAGCAAATTTTGTCAAAAAATTACATTTCTATTCTTAGTAGATTTGTTTACACATCGATTTTAAGAAATTGCCCATTTGGCGGCCATTTTGAAGAGCCACCGTTTCCCCATTTTTTACTTAAATTGTTTTTACTTAAATCATCATCGCGTCAGCATTTTCAGCCATATCGAGTTAATTTTTGCTGTAAATCTTCACTGGGTTCATGTTAATTAAAATATTGAACATTAATGTGTGAAATGATACACTTTTGTCACTTTATTTCTATATCTAATGGTAATTTGAGCACTTTTATTATTTAGTCAAAAATATTGAAAAATAACAAATATTTAAATGGGGCAAAAAAGTAAGCACACGGACCCCCCATTCTTCTGCCTGATTTAGAAAGAACAACCCTTTCCCTATATTTACACTTGCTAGGCTTGGTCACTATACGCTAATACTAGCCGATTTTGTTTACCATAACTGCATGGTAACATTGAACTTTGAACTTGCGTATGAAAATGTTCTGTGCAACGTAAAAGGACTACTTTTTTTTTTAAAGAAACACATGGCTTTGTTTACATTTTGACGCAACATTACGTGTATATTGTTGTTTTTCATAGAATTTTGGAAAAATGTAAACAATATATACATGTTTTATTTTTATATATGATTCAAACAATTTTTAAATTAACAATTGTATAAAGAAACGGAAAAATATCCCAACCGGGGCGACGTGGTTTCATTTTTGTTAAAAATGATGGGTGTCAAATGTAAACATTCTCTCTGTGCCTATGTTCGTCCTACGATCGAGTCTTTGGGGTGGACGGGCGTGAGACCCTCTGATAGAGGTCAGTTATAAACATATCCTCTTGTCTTTGTTCTTTGAGAATTTAATCATGTGTATTATGAAACATGCACCGCTAATAATCCGCCTAATAATCCACGTGTTGACAGTTACGCGTCACCACAAATACATTGTATCCATCGAACACACGTGAATTTGTTACATCTATCGATGGCGATATGGATCTAAGCGTAGATTATATAATCACAAGGCTACCAAGGATGTAATTTCGTCAAGTCAGACGACATCTCAAACACATTGAGCTACTTGAAAATCGGTGTTTTGACAACTTCGGCAAACTCCGGTGTGTAAGCATGCGTCAGCTTCGCCTCGCTGCACAATAACGGTCACCGAGTTCACACATGTGGCCGTGTACAAATTCTTTATGTTATTACGCTATATATTAACTTTTAGCAAAATTAAATATATATTTAAAGTTCTGATTTGATTAAATAAAATTATCTGTGAAATTGACTTTGTTTGTCATGTTTATTTAACAATAAAATATTGAACTTTTTGTCGTCGCGGATGAATAATTCTACCTTATGTAAAGAGTCATCATTCGCTGTTCAATTGAGTAAGCTCCTCCCACTTTTGACCAACTTTTATTGAATAATTACGTCACATTCAAATGACGATTTTATTGCATCAAATATAAATAAAAAAAGTCATGTGAGTGTAAATATAGGGATTGGATTTCGCTTTTATGTTAACCATGCTTGTATGGAGCAATTCCTCTAAGAATATATTCAATATGTGGCGCTAACGCGCGCCATAGAATATATTCTTAGAGGAATTGCTCCTTACAAGCATGGTTAACATAAAAGCGAAATCCAATTCCTATATTGATATGCAAACTATTGACAAAAGTTTAATACCAGAACTTTTTCTATAAAGGGTTAAATTTGACAAAAATGGCTGAAAATGGTGCATTTTGGAGCAATAATTTAAGGGGTAGGGGTAGCATATGTTGTTATTTTGAGAACAAATATGACTCTTATTAATCATAACTGGTATATTTTTAATGAAGACCACTTGAAAATAAATTCTACAAACATCCATACATATCAAACACCTAATTAGGGAATTATGGCTTTACACAAGTGTATGTGGTCAAAACGGCTAAATTCCAATAAAATCCACTATTTTGTCATGTTGGTATCTTTGAGTGACAATAGCTCAAAAACGAGCACACGGACATTTGTTTTTTCTTCTATTTTCTTTCATGGTATGAACTCCAGTTCCAAAAATCTATATGAGAAAAAAAGTTTAATACAAGAAAATTTTTACTTCTCAGAGGAGTATGATTCATTTGCGGAGATAAATTTTCGCGAATTTACTTGGATCGCGAAATTCGCGAAAGTAAATCGCACGCGGAAAAAAGTTGGGTTTACTGTATACTGACTACTGATTAATGGTAGATGGTGACTGCGTAGTAGACCTTGCCAAACACTTGTTAGGATAATGGAGAAGGGGATAAAATAAAAATATATAACAATTATATCTTACGGAATTACCTGCCTTTGTAATGTTTCAGAGATATAGCACTATAAAAGGGCAATAGTTCCACTATACAAGAAGACATAACACGAACATACCACATTCTCCCACAACACGCACCATGCACTTAACATACGCTATATATACACCGCATACATGGGAGGCCGTCCTTACATGACCGTGTCTGTTGATAGGTCGTTAATTAATCAAACAAGCAAAGCCTTTGCGATACAAATAACTTTATGCATTATTCATCTTGTAACAAAAAAGATTTTTAAATTACATTTAATATCTACATCAAAGATACCATATACAAACAAATAAAATGTCATACTGACTAAGGCGTAGCATTATATTATACGTATCAAATAAAAGCGACACATTGAAAAGTAAAGAAATCATGAGTGGGGTTTACCAATACTCTGCCGCATGATTTTCCCTGGCCTTACGTCCGGGCTAAACTGAACTAACTATATCATTTACGTCCGGGCTACACTGAACGAGAGGGATATGTTACACAATATATGCAAAAGTATGTATTATACAGTACGATGTGTTTTATCACACGGACACAACTGTCTTGGTGATACGAATATCTATATAGTTTACGTCCGGGCTACACTGAACGTAACTATACCATTTACGTCCGGGCTCATCCTCGATACTCCAGGGGTTCCGATCACTTACGATCTCTACAACCCTGTACTATCTCATAGTAAAACTGGAGACAACAGAACAGAACAGGTAATTTAGTCATTTGATGTACATCAAAAGAGCCGTATAACGGTACACTGTGGTTGACTATGTGGCTTTGATGTAAGGCGTCGGTCTCTCTGTAGTCTTCAAAGGAATTCTTTGCTGGCTTGTGATTGGTCAGATATTTTCTTCTGAACTGCCTTCTGTTTTATTATGAGATAGTCCAGGGGTGGACATATAACGTCAGTTATGGTAACCCCTGGAGTATAGAGGATGGTCCGGGCTACACTGAACGAGAGGGATATGTTACACAATATATGCAAAAGTATGTATTATACAGCACGATGTGTTTTATCACACGGACACAACTGTCTTTGTGATACGAATATCTATATCGTTTACGTCCGGGCTACACTGAACGTAACTCTACCATTTACGTCCGGGGTACACTGAACGAGAGGGATATGTTACACAATATATGCAAAAGTATGTATTATACAGCACGATGTGTTTTATCACACGGACACAACTGTCTTTGTGATACGAATATCTATATCGTTTACGTCCGGGCTACACTGAACGTAACTATACCATTTACGTCCGGGCTATACTGAACGTAACTATACCATTTACGTCCGGGCTTCAGTGAAGGATAGGGATATGTCACACAGTATATATATAATATTAATTATTAATACAGAACGATGTTTTTCTATCTCACAGAAACAGCTGTCTTTGTGATACACCCTTTACTTCCGGGTTACAAATTAGATGTTAGCGTCTGTGAAGCGTAAACAGTTAGTAATGAGATTGACCGTAGTCACACAAGGAGCAGAAAGATAATGTGTACGATGTACATGGATCATATTAGCACATAGTCTTTGCGGGGGAAAGGGGTTCTCAATTACACAGTTCGTTGATGACAGGGTATTATTGAAAATCGTCGACAGCAATCATTTGCTCTGTATTTGTTGTCAGGCTATTCATAAAGTAATTTTTAAAATGTATCTACAGCAAGTAGTAACTTTCATCTCAGTATTTGTCCCGAAAAAAATTATTTATACAGTAAACTGCGTTAAATTATGATAAAAATTATATGCGCCATAACTGGGCGAGAATCTTAGGATTGAAACATTATATTCGGTAATCTAAATGAACCACCGAACATGTATGGTGCCTCATAAACATTAAGTTACAACACAGAATGTATGCACAGTCAACATACATGCAGAAATCACTTTACAATTACTAATAACACTGTTCAATTGTGCGATGACATTGTAGACCACAGCTTGGCCTTCATGGTCTGACCGTATATATTTTTTGAATGAGAAATGAAATAGGCATTTTAAACTGAATGAATACTTTTGAACTTGAATTGTCAGCTTTATTGTTAGAAAATGAAGTGTGATTGTAAAAAGAAAGAGAGAATGTAGAATGAGAGATATGTCTGCAATGAAAGGAAGAAAGCGATACATATTAAATATGACTAATTATCTTTATGGAAATAGTATTGTAAAAATATGTCGAATTAAAGATGTGTATGTAACAAAATGCCGATAAAAATGTTTTATGCATAATAGTATTAATAATCATAAGAGATGAGTTACTAGGAGAACAATAACCATGTACATGTTACTTTAATGTAAAATGTTTTATGCAATAAAATATAAAAAAATATAAAACCTTGTTTTCTATTAGAAACCATTCATAAAGAAGAATCGAACATAAACCTTAGATTTATGTCAGATATTGTAAACATTTTCTATATCATGTCATAATATCCGATGATAGCAATTCTAGCCTTGCTAGTGAATGAAACTAGTACTGCGGCTTTACAATTGAAACTATAGTCTAAAATATCTATTGAATATGCACCTTGCCTATGTCAGACGTTTCTTTTAATCTCACTCGTGAAATGAATGCGTACCTTGTTACTTGAAGTTTGAATGTGTATTATGGATGCATTCAGCTATTAGTGGATTTCAGAAATAGTATCTTAGACCTCCATGTATACGACTATATTTAGTATTGAGTGTATAGTTCCATTTCGTGTTGTGCTTGATCAATACACAGGAAGCCGGGACTGGTCTTACAGTATACAATAGTCAACCTAGATTGTACAACACAAGGGCGTTTTGCTATATTTAAAGAGGTAAGTGAACTTTTGCATACTTATCTAGTCTATTTTGACCTATATTTACTATGTCAATACCATGACACATTAATGACATGAAGTGCTATCCGAAGTCACTGTAATGTTATATTTTCTCTGTAAGCACATTTCACGATACAAAACGAAGTTAAAGCTTAAGTAATTATAACTTACATAAAATCACTATTGAAACATGTAGTGATGAGTATAAATGTGCGTATGTATATTATGTAGATGTGAAAACATAACTCATGACCTTTATAGTTAGTATTTTATATTCAGTTTTCAAACAGGAACGTCTCGATGGTATAGACATCGTGTGAACTAATGTCCGGTGCAGAAAAATGGATGGTCTTGATTTCCGGATTCTTTACAATTTTCCTGGGTACGAGTCTCGGATATTCGTCCGGAGTAATCCACGTAGCCCTCCTGGAGAAATACAACAGATCGAACCTGATAACAGCCTGGGTCGGATCTCTCTTCAGCAGTATGTTCTGCCTCGGAGGTAAGTAAAAACCTGCTTGAGCGACACCGCCTGCTTAATAAAGTCTCCAAAACGCCCTCTATTTCTTCACTTGTACTGTAAAACCCTGCCATAGGGACCACCTCTGTAAAAGGACCATCTGCGTAATAAGGCCCTAAACTCTTTTTATTTCATTACTTGTACAGTAAAAATTTTTCCATAGCGACCACTTCTGTAAAAGAAACACCTGCGTAATAGGCCCCAAACTGTTTTTATATCATTATTTGTACTGTAAAATCCTGCCATAGCGACCACCTCTGTAAAAGGGCCATCTGCATAATAAGGCCCCAAACTCTTTTTCCCATTGTGCTGTAAAACATGCCCTAGCGACCACCTCTATGACCTGACCACATCTAGAAAAGGGCCACCTGGGTAATAAGCAACTCCAAAAAAAGCTTTTATTCCATTTAAAATACATGGCCATGTAACAAAAAGAGACTCATTCGTCACACTTCTGTCGATACCGCATTTAAAGACCACTTTCTTGGGGTCCTATATTGACAATTTTCGCACAAGCAATGTTACGCGACAACTTCGCTAATGGGACCATTTTCCCCCCGTCCGTTGGGTGATCTTAGTCTGACAAAGTTTGGTCAGTACCTTGCAACTGTCTCAAATAGGATTCCAACCCACAACCTAGAGGTGGTAGGCTTGTGGAAATATGTAGGGACATCTTAACCAATCGGCCACCAGGCCTCAAGTATAAAATTAATTCTATGGTTTTTCGCAATGCCTAAATAAAGGATATCTCAAAGGTACTTAAGTACAGTTGCCCGTGTTAACTTACCTTGACTTAAGTAGTGATTAACCACTATTCGTTCGTGTTAGGGCAAGAACAATTGGGGAAAATATTTATGCTTATTCTTGTGACTTATACATACTAGTATACATTTGTATCTTTGATGTGATAGAATGTTATTTAAATCTGTACACTAGATAAACTTTAGTTATGCTGCGTCTGTTGTTCTCGACCGTCCGTACAGAAAATGCGGACCGTAAGCGTGTGTTTCTTAGGTTGACAAAACTAGCATACAGAGGTATTTGATGTGATGAATGGAGACATAATGTCTTTTTATATTTACGATCGCCATTAACAGAAAACCGTGGTCAAACGTTTACTAATCTGAATAAAATAAACATCTGTACGAGCATCATGTCTCTACACTACTCTCCTCTACACGGGGGCAGGGATGGGGTGTTTGTTAATTTTGCTAAACTCGCATATCCATTCAGTCGCGTTTACTCCCTCGCAAAAATAACCAACGCCACGGTTTTACGTATTATATATAGCCTGTCGTATGAATGACGTTTTCGAAAATAATCCCCGCGAATAAATTCAAAACAGTACATCGCGAAATCTAACAATAATACAGTAAATTACGAGGGAATTAAACCTACATAACATAGATATAAACAACTGTCCCTACCAGACCAATTGTATACGTCATAGTAGTATCACGTAACGCTATCATGTATGGTATCTTGTATGCTATATGGTCACACAGACTCCATTATGTAACCTGCTATCCAATATTGATCGTTGTGATAGAGACAAATCGCACACCGTGACGGCTGAGTAATGATGCATGTCTTTTTACATGTTATTTAACAATAGATTTCCTGTTTCGCATACTAATTATCAGCTATTGTTAAAGCCTCATTTTTGTAAAGAAAATCACAGGAAAAAAAAAACCCCAAAAAAACCCACCCAAACAAACCAAAAAACATAACAAAAAGTGAAAAAACCCAAAATCCCACAAATTTTGTTTACCGATAGATTTCTAACCTGATGATGATATCAGTTAATTATAAAATACAATGGGCAATCAGGCATGTAATCAAGAAATCCCAGGATAATCTCGATATGAAGACACCGTATATGTACATAGTCATCCCGCGATTATCAAAATCACTTTAATATTAAAATCCTCTGCAGGTAATGAAAAGCGAGCAATATGTGAAAAGATAATCCATTTTATACGTCTCTCTATTTGAAGTTGTAGCATGTAACAAAATAATTTTTACACGTGACCTATAATGCACACGTCACATGTATTACAGTCAGTTAGTACACGCGTACTTTTCAGGTACATCCGAGAGATAGTCGATACTTATTGCTACTTTGCACTTTTGTATTTTATGCGAACAAATGCGTGTTTAAAGTAGTTTTAATGGAGTGGATAATTTTGCTATAATAGTACATTATTTTGTTTGAAAAGTAAAAGCTGTTAGATAAATATGAACATTTTAAACATCAAATAATGCAAAACATTTACGATAATACTGATAAGAGTGACCTGACGGTCATCCATGATGTACAGTCACATTTTACAGATATTTTTAGACAAGCACTTTACGTATTCTATTTATGCCTGATCTGTACAGGTAATTTTTTATTCGAATCATCGAGTGTCAGTTACCTATGATTCTATAACAAATGGTCCATGAAAAAAGTTCGATACATCGAGAACTTCGATTCATAAAACTTCGATTCATACATGGGTTAGTTAGTAATGTTATATAGTGAAGAAATTCGGGACCAGACAAAAAGTTCGATACAGCGAGAAATTCGATTCATCGGAGTTCGAATAATCGAGGTTTGACTGTATATATATTTTTTAAATAAGCATTTTTGTCGAAAATCATTAAAAAAACTGAGCGTAGATAAATATAGATCTTTAGCTTGCAGAACGTTGGTTTATGCTATTTGTTTTATAAAAAGTAGTAATTTCTGCTCCTGCTCATCGCTGAGCAATAAGGGAATGGGACGACTGGTTTGTCCGTTTTCAGTATAATGTGAAGCAAGGTAAAGTTGGACAGTTATTCGTTATTCAAGCGTCACCTGTTTTGACGGATGCAGCCAAATTAAATAAAGTCATTTTTTTGTTTAATTCCTTGGAATAACTATATTTTTTGGAGTTTTCCAGTAAACATTTAAAGCACAGACCTTTCTAAATCATTTGAGAGTTTTATTGTCGATAATAAATTATTGTAATGAAACCAAATCTTCAGTTGCGTACACATTTATTTACTTTTTAACTCAAATGTATAAGAAGAAAAAATATAAGAGTTAGACAGTTATATTATTGATTTGGATCATGATACTAACTAGCGGAACGCTCCTTGAGCTTCGGGTCGGAAACAGGATCTCTGGGTCAAATAACACATCCTATATACATTATCAGCCGCATACGGTCCCAGGCAGTGGTAAGTAAGACATGATCGTGCACGACTAGTTGGAGATGGCTGCCAACTAAGTGGTGCACATAGAACATTCCATACAAATCTTATTCAAATTGAAAGCGGAACGGGCCTTGAGCTCAAGGTCGGAAAATGGATCTCCTGGTCAAATAATACATCTTATATACATTATCAGCCGTATACGGTCCCAGGCAGTGGTAAGACATGATCGTGCACGACTGTTGGAGATGGCTGCCAACTAAGTGGTGCACATAGAACATTCCATAGAAATCTTATTCAAATTGAAAGCAGAACGGGCCTTGAGCTCAAGGTCGGAAACTGGATCTCCGGGTCGAATAACACATCTTATATACATTATCAGCCGTTATATATATATATGGTCCCATAAAACACAGTGATAAAACACAGGGGGTAACTATCATGGCTAATGGTTCATCGGACAACGAAAGACCACGTTTGAGAAGGTGTTAGGGAGATTCGAAATAATGGATGCAGTTGCTGACTTCCCTTATAATGAGCTTATATAAACTCGTGAGAAAATATCAATAGAAAGCACCAAACATGCCGCAAACCTCGACCGATTCCGGTCTCTATAGTATACCGGAATCCGCGATAGCGATTACTTGCTTTGCTCATTTTTCAAAAATTTTGAATGGATATTCGGGTTTTTGGTTGAATGTCCCATATACAACCGGATGATTTAAGGATGCTCTAGATTTAGATGGCTAATGCAAGCTGGAATACTCGGGGAAAACAGTCGACCTGTAATTTGTACACTGCATCTGCCCAATGTGTTTCGAATGTGTTACTGGAATATTGGATAATAACATATTACTGAGGTCAAAGTTCATCTAAGAACAGCGCAATGCTTCATACGTGATTATATCACATACCAGAAATTTCAATATAACAACAGCTGACTGAAATATACGTAACATCTGGTTATAAATATACATGATCTATTGAAGATATCACATAATATTTATGTGACAAAGAATTTTAACCAAAATGGAATATATTGCAAATTAGTTTCATGTCAGATGATTCGATCCTTTTCTGTGTGATGTTTGTATTGATTTTTTCATTCTTTTTTAAATATAATGTTGTGTGTTTCGTTTGATGTTGTTGTAGTGTTTATTTTTTTAAATGTCAGCAGTTGCATTTCATGACAGATCGGTAATACGTACTTGCTGAGTGTAGCTTTTTGACCTTCGTGAAATGTGAAACGTATTAAGAATGACAAGTGATGAAAGCGCATAATCAGTACGTGAGTGAGTTTCAGTCTACGCCATATCGGTGTCCTATGTATTTACATATCTTTGACCTTGAAATCATTAATTTATGTAAAAAAAAATATTTTGTATGTATACATCTGATATTGCTATCAACGCAGACTGCAAAGGATTTGAATATGCGTAGCCTGATTTCAAATCCATTCGATGAATATAATATTTTAAAAAATTGAAATTGACCTGTAAAATAAGTTTGAGGCCGTATTGTCATAGCGGTTAAAATAGTATGTGCCGTCATTTTCATACTCAGAAATCATGAAGAACTTTTCATATACATTGTATGTTAATCATCACCTTATCGATATTTTGAGACTGAACAATTATAATACATAGGTTATATGTACAAATAACAGCTGCAAATGCTGCTATATTTACATCTACTGTGTAATGAAATGAGTATATATGGTCAGACATGAAGCCAAGTTGTGATCTACAAATTCATTTCACAATTTTACAGTGTACATGTAATTGTAACGCGATTGCTGCAGGTATATTTCCATCTTAACATAGATAAGGCATAACAAACAAGAATTTTACAGTGCATTTCTTCTGTATTATAATTAATGAAAATAAGCCATCGTACATATTTCTCAGTCTTCTTTCCAATTTTCGGTGCATAATTCATTAACCCTGTTTCCAATAGATGATCGAAAAAAAACCATGTCAAAATGTTCCCTCAGTTAACTTAAAGATGCTCCACCGCCGACAGAGCATACATGATATTCATCATTTGAACAATAATTGGTGTTTAATCGTGTATATATATGTCTAATTAACACAACAATAATATAAAATAATTTATTTCGCCTTTGGTGCATGCGCAGTCAGTACTTCATTCCATATAGGATATAGTGCCACGGAATTTTTTCGGGATGCAATTAATTATTTTTCATATTTTTAACTTAAAGTAAAATTAGAAGCTCAAACTTTTCAATGGTGGTAATGGTGTAAAGTAAGTAACTTTTTTAACTGAAGAAAAATACTAAATCGTCTGCTCCTGTTTTTGATAGTGAAAAAATACCATTTGTCAGCGGTGGAGCATCTTTAAGGTATACTTACGTGGTATTTCATTTGGGTCGGTTGTTGAAAGATCACTTAGCTTAATCTCAATTTGACGACAATTTTCAAAACAAGATAAAATCAGTTCTTGTAATACTGATATCAGAAATTTTTACAAGATTCTTAAAGATGCTCCGCCGCCGACAGACCATAAATGATACTCATCATTTGAACAACCATTGGTGTTTAATTGTGTATATATATGTCTAATTAACACAAAAATAATATAAAATAATTTATTTCGCCTTTGGTGCAGAACTTCGTTCTATTATAGAACATAGTGCCAAGGATTTTTTTCGGGATGCAATTAAATATTTCTTATATTTTTATCTTGAAGTAAAATTTGAAGCTCAAACGTTTCAATGGTGGTAATGGTGTAAAGTAAGTAAATTTTGTAAGAGAAGAAATATACTAAATCGTCCGATCCTTTTTTTAATAGTGAAAAAAAAACATTTGTCAGCGGTGGAGAATCTTTAAGAACTCTTTTCTTTTCCTGCTTTCTCATTTTCGAGAAGATATATTTACATAATTTATAAAATAAAAATAATATTCAATCAATTGATTAAGCTAACCACACTTTGAACACCCGGACCCATAATATTTATATATGAATAATTACATGTTAGTTACTGCATTTCCAAAAACCATGTGACCCTGATATTGATGAAGCAGTTTGTTAAAATTTTGAATAAAAAATGTACATCCATTTTGAAAACAAATCTAAATTTAGATCCATTTGTACCCATAAATGCATAACAAATGCTTTGTGTTATACAGTGTAGTTTCCATTCACTACTTGTGGTACAATTTCGATAAAGAAAACATGGATAATTTAACAGCTTGGACAGACTTTAACAATTGATATCTATATAAATACAGTACATACCGCTTTAGGTATGTAAAACAATGGACATATTTACATTATACGTTTAATGTCTTGTCACGTAACTGAAATGTTTTTTTTCGACAAATGATGGTCACATAACCACTGAAGTACTATAAGAATTCGTCCATGAAATATTTAATCTTTAAATGTTTTGTTTTCGATTGCCGGTTCATGCTACTGTTTAAATAAATAATTGTTAATAATCAAGATGGCGATCCAATGTATTACATTTGTCATCGAAATCTTAATTATTGATTAAAACAACGTAACATTTGTTTCTAAATATACATGATATATTGAAGATATCACATAATATGTATGTGATATATTACAAATTAGTTCCATGTCAGATGAATCGATCCTTTTTTGTGTTATGTTCCTACTGATTTTTTTTCATTCGTTTTTTAAATATAATGTTTTGTGTTTCTTTTGATGCTGTTGTAGTGTTTATTTTTTTAATGTCAGCAGTTGCATTTCATGACAGATCGGTAATACGTACTTGTTGAGTGTAGCTTTATGAACTTCGTGAAATGTGAAACGTATTAAGAATGACAAGTGATGAAAGCGCATAATTAGTACGTGAGTAATTTTCAGTCTACGTCATATCGGTGTCCTATGGATTACATATCTTTGACCTTTAAATCATTGATTTATGTAAATATGATATTTTGTATGTATACATCTGATATTGTTATCAACGCAGACTGCAAAGAATATTAATATGCGTAGCCTGATGCCCAATCCATTCGATGAATATAATATTTAAAAAAAATTGAAATTGACCTCTAAAATAAGTTAGAGGCCGCATTGTCATAGTGGTAAAAATTGTATGTGCCGTAATTTTCATGCTCACAAATCATGAAGAACTTTTCATATATGTTAATCATCACCAAATTGTCGATATTTTGAGACTGAACACTTATAATAAATAGGTTATATGTACAAATAACAGCTGAAAATGCCGCTATATTTACACCTACTGTGTAGTGAAATAAGTATATATGGCCAAGTTGTTATCTACAAATTAATTTCACATTTTAACAGTGTACATGTAATTGTAACGCGATTGCTGCAGGTATATTTCCATCTAAACATAGATAAGGCATATCAAACAAGAATTTTACAGTGCATTTCTTCTATATTATAATTAATGAAAATAAGCCATAATCATATTTCTCAGTCTTCTTTCCAAGTTTCGGTTCATAATTCATCAACCTTGTTTTCAATAGATAATCGAAAAAATTAAAAACATGTCAAAATGTTCCCTCAGTTAACTTAAGGTATACTTACGTGGTATTTCATCTAAACAAACATTTTGGGTCGGTTGTTGAAAAATCACTTAGCTTAATCACAATTTAACGACAATCTGCAAATCAAGATATAATCAGTTCTTGTAATACTGATATCAGAAAATTCTACAAGATTCTTTGTATATCAAGATGGCCACCAACTTTGCGAGCTATATCTATATAATGCATCTAATTGGCTAAGCTGACTTTAAGCAAATATAATGAGATTACATATACTTTTGATTCTTATTTTAATTTTAAGATGACCGCCATTTTTGAATCCCAGATGGCCGTTTAAGTTAAAAGTTGTTTTCGTATTTCATTCTGTAAGTGATCGAGCAAAACATCAAGTGAACACTCTTAAAATGTTGATATATATAACATGCCTTTAATGATATTGGAATAAATTCCTGAATCGTAACTCTACATGCGTCATCAGAGGATTATCCTCCATAGGCTTTATCGACTCCTCAGACGGAACATCTTCAAAGTCGCAAGTCAACAGCGATTGTCCAAATCATTGCCCATTTGACCTAGCAAATGTGCCCCTAGAATGTAATCATCTTACCCAGGTCATGTCAAGATCCACATGCAGTACTAATCATCAATCTCATGCTATGAAATCGAAGAGTTTTCAGGAAGCATACTAAAGTTTTTAATGCTAAAATCGAACAAATACTTAACTAGGTCACTGTGGCCTACTTTTTAAAGTTTTAAGCAGTTTTCTGAACTGAACTTCACAAATCCAATATTTGCATGCAAAAACTTCAAATAATAATCTCTATTCCAATATTGAGTTAATTAGGACTTAAACAATGAATATGTGAATTTTCACCCATTGACCTTTGACCCCTATAATTACTGTTAGCGCAGAAAAAATCGGATATTCTGATTAGCATCTAATATGCAGCTGACCCTAAGGTATCTTCATGCAATATATTTTGCTTATCAATGAGTGGGCGTAAAACGGCCCAAAGTGATACCCCTCCTTTATGTTGGCCTGAACTTGATCAGAACCTTCAGCTGATTTGCTGCTTTTTATTTACTACAATCAAAGACAGCATAATAAAATTGATGTTGGAGCGGACGTTTATTAATGAATTATCGTTTCAAAATATTGCTTGTTATACAATTATTATAATTATTTTGACATTTAAATTCAGCATCATAAATGAGAAGCAGCAAAGATGGGGTACAAATCTTGACATCTTGCCAATACATTGTATTCATGCCCAGGGTTTCAAACAAGAGATGAAATTAATAATGATAATAAAAACTCTGGAATACCTTCTTTATAAAAATAAATTATGCATCATGTTAAATAATGCTTTCATTTTCCATGTGACATCGACTCAGACCTCTTTTGTCTAAAATATTGTATATTGCAGCTCCCATTGGAAGTGCATTGGTGAACAGTTTCAGCTGTCGCGCATGCGTCATAATTGGCGGAAGTCTCAACATGATTGGATTTGCTTTGTCATGTTTTGCTCCAAAATTTGAATTTTTATTTTTCTCATATGGAATTTTCGCTGGTAAGTTAACTATTAGATTCTTTAAAAAGTCACTTATATTTGATAGGAGGTTTAGCATGGGTAGCCAAGGGTTGCGCTCTATGCGATCCTCCATCTCCTCTTAAAGAGGAGTAGATGAATCGTAACCCTTGGTTAAGATGCTTGACTTTATGTTAATTATATATTTCATATGTGCTATATAAAAACATAATATACATATGTAGTACATTTTAGCGGTATTTTAATAAATATATTAATGCCTTATATTATTGACATTATGTTAAGCTCCTGTGCTGTTGGCGTGCAAAGATGGATAATTGCATACACAAAGCAGTTCTTACTTTGTACAAAAATTGCACGAAATTTGAATGAACGCGAACATGAATACTACATAAAAATATAGAATGATTTGCTTTAAAATTTCGTTGATCTCATTTGGTGTTTCACCACGGATTACCACAAATATCAACATATTTTCTCTCATGCACAATGTTCATATACATGCAATTTACGTAATATTGATGTGTTCTATATTACAAATACATTTATTATCTTTCCTTCAGGATTTGGTCAGTCGTTCTCCAACATTGGGGCCGTTGTTTCCATAGGTTACTACTTCCAGAAACAACGAACACTAGCTACCGGTGCTATTTTGGTTGGAACTGGCTTTGGAATTGTTATTTTTCCTCCTCTTATACGAATATTCATTGACATTTACGGAATTGACAGTGCCTTCCTCCTTATTGGAGGTATTTCTTTTCAAACTTGTGCATTTGGTGCTTTTCTTAGACCACATAAAATGGAGGTCAAACGACACCAAGTGATTTCATCGCAGTTTGGCGTCAAGGAATACTTGAAATTAAACAATATCTGTTCTTCTCTGTTAGACTATGTTAGTTTGTTCAACAGTAATGGATTTATATTCATGTGCCTTAGTATATTGTGTTGGAGTTCTGGTATAAACAGTTGTACATTATTACTTCCGGATTTTTACGCTTCCACCGGTTCGTCGCCGACGGAAGCAGCCTACCTTATGTCTATATTTGGCATCGGAAGTACATTGTCACGACTATTAACCGGTATGGCTGCCGTCGACGGCGGGATTGACGGAAAATTAGTGTACTTCGGATCCTGGGGAATTGTTGGCGTTCTGACATTATGCTTCCCTGCAATTGGGAAGGTGTTTTGGGGTAAAATTATATATGCCTTCCTTTTGGGGTTGTATTCAGCAGGAACATTCGTTCTGCTCAGTCAGATAGCTGTGGATATCGTCGGACTGGACCGATTTGCTGCAGCTGTCGGGATGGAACTGTTTGTTTCTGGTATCGGCTTCCTTATGGGTCCAATAATTACAAGTATGTAAAATTCCGCCATTGCGTATAACATATAGTTATCTGCCCTTTTGAGTAGGTATCAATGTGACGTCAGCATGTTTTGTATCTGAAAGATATACTGCCTTTTTCTGGTTCAAAATCACATTAGACTCACAAACACGCGACGTCTCAATCAATGGCTAACCGCAAAGGCAGACAACTCTGTAATATGCAAAGACAGAATGTATATGTATATAAAATGCTGGTAGGGTGTCCTACTCCTGTTACAAAATAGTTATTAATTTTTAGGTTTTGTCATCTTAACTTCTGTCCAGCATAGATGCCTGTTCCGGCTAAAGTACAAGTTTCAAGCTGACAACGCAAGTTCTTTGCGTTGAGATAAAAAGATCTTTCAAATAGTTTGCAGATTATATCGATTTTGCAGATTATATCGGTTATCGTTACAAAGAGATTTTATTTAGTTTAATATTTTATAAATAATTAACTCATTAATTCATTTCTTAAATATATATTTTCCTTTTTCCATAATCATGTGTTCTGCTTTGCATATCGGTATTTTGTCATATTATGTATTCGTTTCCTTGAAATCCGACCATATGACGCTCACCTGTTAGTGATGTAGCCATTGCTTTTGATGCATGATGTGTAATGTTGCAATCCAATATATATTTACAGGTAAAATAGTAAGTGCAGGTAGTTATCTTCACGCATTCCTCTTTCTAGGTATGTATAAGATAAATATTCTTACGTATGACATACTGTACTTTCATGAAATTTAAGATCTTTTCAATTCCTGAAAATAATTGTCCCTTTTATGATGTCAGTCTTACAAAACCGAAAAGAATTATCCACGTGCATAAAAACAAAATCCCCTCCTCATTTCGGTATAAACACTAGTGCCGGCATCAGCTGGCATCTCCTTAGTAGGGAACAATGAACTAAATAAAGAATGGACCCTCGAAATGGAAGATTGAGCCAAGGATAGAATTGTGACCCGACCACTGATTGGCTGGTTAATAATGAATTTCAAAAGTAAAAATATTTTCTGACAGGTAATTAACCCTAGGTAACAATGATATGAATTTGGAAATCCCGATTGAAATTTACTTTCGAAATATCAATTAGAAGGATCTTCCATTGCAAAAATACATCTAATTTCAAAATGGCTGCCATGGTTAGAGTTTGAGCTGAAGGACCAAATCTTTCTTTTTCTAGTGTTAACGAGAAATCCAGCTGTTTTAATACTACATTACTAACCTTTAGCACTGTGGTCTATGAATAATCATGTAGTTGGTTGGTTTCTAGTAACGTATTAGATAATTATCATATCTGCTTTAAGAAATTTTCAGAAATGCCTAATGTTTCACATTCTAAGATATCAGTTGTCGATATGCAGATGATGTTTCACATTCTAAGATATCAGTTGTCGATATGCAGATGATGTATACGTTCGTTAAAAATAAATTCAAATAATATTTGTGTATCACAAACATAATGTTACTACTTTCGATAACATCTGTTATAATAAAAATTGAATAACCCTTTTCGTTAAAACTTTGATAAAAATTTTCATTAAAAGGGAAAAAGATGACTTTTTAACAACTACCCACTAGTTTGATTACAATCTTACTTCAGGTTGTTTATTCGTTGTGGCATCCGCTCTCGGCGCGGTGATGATATTATTCATACCAAAGAACACACAGAAAAGACAGGGACCAGTGACGTCAGAAGACGAAGGTGTTAGTCCAGAAGAGACATCGTTCATTGCTCACTAAATATAGATATATCAATCTTGCTCATTGCTCAAAGCGAGTTTTGTTTAAAGGGTAGATTCATTTTGTTGAGTGCTCACCCCTGCGATGAAGACTCTTGGTTCTGTCCCCTGGTCGAGACACACTTTAGTCTATAAATGTGGTATTTCCTGCTTCTTTTCAACACTAAATTTGAATGAAATGGGACGACTGGTTTCCCCGTAATATAATATGACTGAGTGGGGTATGCTTGTTCCGTGTCTCTTGCAGTATGCTTCAGTGAGATAGCACTATAAAAAGGAAAAACGTTCCACATTCCAGTTTCCCAAAATGTACACGCAATTTACATATCGAATATACGAGAGAACATCCTTAAATAACTATTGGTTTTAATACGATGATAATCTAAACCAACAGCTAAAGCTTGGAATTGTTTAATGTTATACATGGGTGTTTAATGTATATATGTAAATAATACATCATGGTTGTGATATAAAATACGCAACGATTTATGTCATAATTGTAAAATATTTGCTAATAGCAACCTGTGTTTGTGTATGCATATGTGTGATGGTGTACGTGTCTAAGGAAGCGTGAACGTAAGAGCTCGAGTTAAGCAAATGTAAATGATACTTTTATGTGTTATAATGAATGCATAAGTTATGAAATAACTAATAAATAAGCTAACATTTCGTAACTCGATAATATTTTGTCTTTAACTTTAACTAGATGAAGCCACTTTCAAATTGGACGGAAAAAGCATATGGCAACTTCTCGTATAAATGGATAAAATGTCAAGCTCCCATCGCACGCTTCCATCTGAATAACATAATGAGAATGACAGTTTATGAGACAAAGTTTCTACGGTTTTGTTTAATGGATATTTTTTTCTTGATGAAGGAAGACAATTTCCCATGAATAATCGTATGTTAGATTGCTTGTCATTGCGTCTCTCAATTTCTTGTCATTAAGTCTCTCAATTTCTTGTCATTATGTCTCTCAATTTCTTGTCATTATGTCTCTCAATTTCTTGTCATTATGTCTCTCAATTTCTTGTCATTATGTCTCTCAATTTCTTGTCATTATGTCTCTCAATTTCTTGTCATTATGTCTCTCAATTTCTTGTCATTATGTCTCTCAATTTCTTGTCATTATGTCTCTCAATTTCTTGTCATTATGTCTCTCAATTTCTTGTCATTATGTCTCTCAATTTCTTGTCATTATGTCTCTCAATTTCTTGTCATTATGTCTCTCAATTTCTTGTCATTATGTCTCTCAATTTCTTGTCATTATGTCTCTCAATTTCTTGTTATTACGTCTCTCTAGATAGAAACAACGTGAAAACAATGGGTACATTCTGCTAGGTGTTCGTCCTCAATTGCACGTGCTGACGAGGTGGACTTTGCTCCTTAATCGAAATCACTAAATCAGACAAAAAACAGCATTGGATAATAATAACAATAATAATGAGGAAATGATATATATATGTAAAAAAAACAACAAACAAAACCATACATTACATAGTGTAAGTACATTTGTAGGAGTGAAAGACTTTGTAATCGGAGGTTTAGAGAGGAATGGTACTTTACATTTCTACGTGGAATCGGTCATCCTCGTGACTTTATGAAAGCCATTGTATTCTATAACTGACACAAAGCTTGGACAGAATGTTTTAAGTTTCAGGTGAGTAATATATACTGAATCTGTATTTTTCTGCAATGTGTATTTTCTCTCATTTAACTGATATTCTATCGGCGTCGCCGCCACCTTTGCTGAAGCTTAGCTTATGACATTAAGTGACAGTGTTTAAGGAGTGGCAATTTTAGGGAGATATCCTGTCAATGCTTCAACAAAAAGTAGCATAAACTATGACAATTTTTGGCATGAATTATGCAAATCTCGAAATTTTAAATAGTTTTGGTTATGCTTGAGATAATTCAAATATGTCCAATTTATGTACACTTATATTTACATAATAATGATGGATGTAGATATAGTTTATCCTTGCAAACCGATACAAATATGCTTGACTGAAAATTCATCAGCTGTTCTCAGAAACACTCAGAAACAGGTGCATCACAGTTAATTGTGTAAATGATAAAAACCGAGACAAATGAAATGAATGAAACAATCTTGCTCCTGACAATCTTCCGACTTTATTACCTCTCCTAAAAAAGTAAACATTATAAACTACATGACTGACACAATTACTAATGACTAAATTACCGACATGTTTATCGTTTTCTTTTCTTTTCTTTTCATCTCTGGAATCAATTTGATCTGGAAGTTAGACAGAGTCCTTTATATCAAATGTTTAAAAAGCCTCTTGCAAACGCACAAAACTACTATTTATCTTTTAGGGAAAAGAAGCCTAACATTTTACATGTCAGCCTAAAAATAGTTTTATTTATATCCTAAACAATGATTTAAACCTTATTAATTTAATTTTGCTTGTATCAAGCATTTCCATTGGCTTAAGCATTTACTTTATCAGCCCATAAAGGAAAATATGGCGTCGCCGTTTATAACGTTGCTTCTGATTGGCTGATCTGCGTAACGATTTCATAGAAAAAAGAGTTCCTAAATGAATTCGGAATTTTGAATAGTTTATCTTTAGTAAATTGAATTATACGGATTAATTTGAATATATTTTTTTAAGTTATGGAGATATAACACAAAAATCTGAGTGAATTCTCATCATAAACCGCTTCGAATCAGACAGAAATTAACATTAGATACGTGAAGATGATGTAAAGAGGATACATTTAGACAGGTGTTATTAGGTCGCAGATAACTATAAATTAGATTAATGCTCATTATTCTGTTCAACCTATGTTTTTTTCTCTTCTTAAAACCTTTAAAACTCATCTTGCATAAACATGTATGATGTATGTTTGTTGTATAATTGTATTGGGAGAGGGCCTTATATAAGCTTGAAATTTCAATTCTTCTGTATATAATGGTAACAATAAAATGTTGTTAAATAAAATAGATGAATAAAACATCACGCTTCCTTGGACTCAAGTAAGCCTAGTATGATATATGCTGGGTTTGATATCGGCATGCTTACGTGTCTCATTCCATATTTGGTTTTATTATTTTAAAGGGCTACCACGTGTCCGAAACAAAAGTATATGAAGTTAGTTTATAATAGATATAACGTCAGAATATCCATACCAATAGCCTAAGATGAGGTTACAATACCAAACAAGCAAACAAATGAAAGATAACCTGCGTATTCTATGTTATTAGAGAAGTTTTGCCGTCTGGTGCAGTGATAGTCAACTAACGCACGGTATTTAGGACGGCGGCGGGAAACATAAGACGACCCGCGTTATAGAAATTAACATTTAATTTATGTATTTAAGATCGTTAGTTAACTGATGATTAGTATTTAATTAACGGTAAGATAAAAAAAAAACCCAATACTTTTGGGACTGTAATGAATTATCAAACTCGATTTACAGTTAGAATTAAAAAAAAATCCGTTTCGGAAATGTACTGTGCCTTTAACTTCCTTATAGACATTTCTATCAACTAAGCGAATGTTAGAATGAGCTCTACGGTAGACTATAACAACTCTCTATAACAACCGGGCAAAACATCATCAATTATAAATATACAATTGTGTGAATGCATTTCATGAGGATTGGATAGTTGGTGTATCGATGCAGAATAATTTATGATACATGGATAAATCGATGACAGTCGGGAGATGCAATATAGGATACAATCTTACGCGTAAATTAAACACACACAGATCAATAACACAAGGTCCCAGTATCTTAATTTTACATTATTTCATGTAACACGGGACAGAAAAGTAATAAAATATCTGCTTAAAATGCGTTTTCTCAATATAGATATAATCTGAAAACGACATTCGTTACAAAATGCATGTGAATGTAGGTATGTTGTGCGCTCTTTGGGCGAAATGACTGCAAACAAAAACATAATTCTGACAGCTCCCTGCAAGTTGTTTAGTCGTCGTTAAGAAAATTGGAGTCGGTAATTTGATTGGTAAATTTGAAAAGACGTCAGAACGTAATCCCATATATATGAGATGTTGTCCGATCCTCTATGAAACGCGGTGGAACTAAATTTAATCAAGATTTTATTGAAGTTTATGAAAAAAGATCGAGATGTACATGTGGTAAGTTAGTTAAACAGTTATAAAACAGAAATGAAGGAGGAATTACTCGTCCATGGCAGAGCCAGCCATATCGTCAAAAGGGTATCGCCATAACAATACAGGTATATACAATTATAAAACTAAATGGAAGGTGCAGACGTGATGTAGACGCGTGAGCTTGCCTCAATATCACCTGTTTAAAAATGCAATAGTCAAATCGATATTCGAGTTCCCTGCTCGGTTTTTGCCATCAATTTATTTTTACAAATTGTAAAGTATTTTTTTTTCTTTTGAGTCAAATCGTACTCTATCTGTAAACAACACTGAGAAGTAAGGCGTCTTCAAACTTAAACTTATATTCAAAGAGTTCCACTAAGCGGACATAACTTTTACTAGTTCACTACACATAGATCTTGGTAACTGTTCAGTTAAATGCATCTACTCATTCATTCAATTACCATCGGTCGGGTCATCATGTACATCTTCAACCAACACTGTATAAAATTATACTTTCAACCCTGCTACCTCAAAACAAATCATCTCTTCCCTAGATACATTCAGAAAGGACGCAACTGTATTTTTAAAAAAAATAACAAAACAACAGCCAGTTTATCCAAGAATAACCAAGATAAATACTCATTAATTATTTTAATTCAATATAAATCTTATGTAGCAACCACTCATAATTAATATACATCCTATCTCAAAAATAAAAATTAAGATTTTGTTTGTTGTATATTTTGTCCTAAGAAATGGATTCCATTACTTAATTTTAAATCACTATTTCTTGTCTTCCGACATGGAGATTTTGTATGGTACCAAAACGATAACTTTTCTAAGGTGAGTGTAAGAGTTGCCAAAGCCAGACCTATTCCTATGAGGTAAAAGGCGCTCTGAACGTCAATCAGCGAAATTGTTTTTGCTGACGTCACCAACTCCCCGTCACAGAAATTTCTCTGGGGCCACCAGCGGGATTTCCAAATGTGTAGTAATCCGCTCTCGTGAACATGCAATAATCTACAAAAAAGAATTTTCGATTTTGATTAAAATATATATTTCGTAATGAAGATTTTGTTTTTCATAGGGAATTATGAGAATGAAAAAAAAAGATTTATTTGATACAATATATATTACTAATACAGTCTGGAATGTCAGAAATGTTGTGAAATATTAAAATAAGAATATAGATATAATTTCTGATATTGCTAAATTATATAAAAAAATATTGCTGAAAATGTTTGCAATTGTTTGAAAAGTCTCTAGATCTCTAAATCTTCTAGACAAAAAAGAAAGAGTACAAGATGATGCTAAATGCTATCAAATACGAATTAAAACCAACACTGTAAAACAATGCAATATTCCTTTTTAAAATGTATAATATTTTTGTTAACAAACGTTTTTGAGATGATAATAATCACCGAGTATTCCCTTTTTAAAACCTTACGAAAATAAGCACATTTATGATATTATATATATAATGAATATGAAATATGGATATCATTAATGTATAACATCTTTAGAAAGAGTGTCAGTGAGAAATGTTAGTGAGAAATGTTACTACCATTAGAAATGAATACGGTAGAGATTACTTCGTTATCTGATGCATTATCAAGATCTAATATATGGATCACCTCCCTTGTGTATGTGATTGGCGGGCTTTGGTCTCCGGAAGTAAAGATAACGCGTTTTTTCTGTTTTCGGTTATTGAAGAGTTCTTATATACAGGGGGAGATAACAACAGGACTATAGGATCACCACAGAAGTGTGCGAGGTGTATTTAATTGTTGTGGAGGAGTTACTTCCCTTTAGGTATGAAATTTATTATCATTTTATGTATTTTTGAAATTCCACGTACGATTTGCTGACATTCCCTTATAATCAGAAAAAATGCAGTTTTGATATTTAAAATTTAGGTAAAATTCAAAGTATTAGATAAGAATATTGTTGAAATATATCGTTACGAAAAACTATATGTATCGATTTATATATAAAGAGTATGCTGAATTTAAATTGAATAAAAAATGTTTTTGAGAAAAGAAATTAAATGGAGGAAATGACAGCTCTCAATTGCAGTAAGTTGCCCTTAAAATTAATCATCATCACATAAGATTTAATTCACGTTAATTTACTTACATATACAAATATAGTATCTGTTGGATTTAACAGATGGCACAAATGGTTATTGTGGTTGCAATTTTAATACACAATGATGATATTTTTAAGTTTAAGGAATGCAGCTTTCCCCTTTTTTTAATCAACAGTCATTACAATGGGTTTATTGCTCACAAAAATAATAAATAATAATGATAAAAATAAAATTGACAAATAAATAAAAATAAAGATCAAAAGATAAATAGTTAAGTTTTAAATGTATCTCTGTTATTTAAAAAAGTTATTTGGAATAAGTGATTGTCTTCATCAGCTTGCCTTGTCATATCTATTGATATAAATAGTAAATATAACTGTTTTTCGCGGGTCAAACATTTTTCACTTAAACGCGACAATATATTTAAAAATTCAATTGCACAAAACATTTGAAATCATTAACGAAGAAATACTTACTCGTCAGAAAACATTTTTGTATAAGGTGAAAAATTTGGAAGACCAAAGGCATATTGTAAAGGCATAAATTCATCATCGGATATGAGTAGTGAGCATTCCTTCGCCATCTTGATTTCCATTTGTGTTTTATCACCAATATAGGCATAGTCGCCTTCGAGAACTTTGCTGAAATGCTCTTTAGAATGGGAACTTAGGATACTGGAATCTGAAGAGTTGAACTGTTGCATCTTAGCCCACACCTGCATCAGATCAGGAGCGCGGGTCTCCTGTGTAGAAAAGAAAACATAAACTTTATGACCATCTAATGTTGGGAAGCAGCTCAAGTTTCCATGAGTTCATGATATACAGAGACTGAACATATTTGAATGTTATGCTGTCTAAGTGTAACTATGTGTAACAGTTCAAAGTGTAATACAAATACATTATAGGTGCTAACTGAAAACCGTCACATATTGACGGGGTAGTATTTTAATGAACTTTGCTATTGTTCATGCAGCAACGTACGTAGTTCGCACTTTTTGTGTTGACAAAAGATTACCTCGCTAGTCGACCTACTATATAGTATACCCCCTATGGTACCACAAGATGAGACGTATTTACATCAAATGCTACTTCCCATGAACTATACCCAATGGTAACCGCTAATGAGACTATTTACATTAAATGCCATGATCCATGAGCTACCCTCTATGATAGCCCATAATGAGACTATTTACATTAAATGCCGTGATCCATGAACTACCCCCTATGGTACCCCATCGGTAGTTCTCCTGTTGCAGCATGCCCACTACTGTGGAGAAGGGTGGCTTGTCTTTGTTGACTGTCAGGAAGGCAATAAGATTACCGCTATAGGTAGCCATCATGATGATACAGAATATCCACCAGGAACTGAGCAGAGTACGGCCTGTTTGTGACCGTGGGAGGTGTTCTCCGCCTAAACAAAGAGTATTTAAATATCAAACTCAAAGCATGTGCTCATTTTCGTATAATACACACATTAGATTATTTCCATATATTACATTTCTTTGAAAATCATGACGTAATGCTCATGAATACAGACGTCATAATCAATTTCTTCCGCAACGACAGATAAAGATATATCTGCAAAATTTATTTCAGAATTGCATAGAAGTGCAAGAAAGACTGGTTGAAAATAATTCATTGAATTAGAAATAGGCACTTGCTTAAATGATTAATATCTGATTAATCACAGAGCAAATGATTATTTCCTATCACTTTTTATGCAAAGCGATTTTTTTTCAATTTCGCGAGAGCTTTTGATAGGATCCTTAAATATTTACCAATTTCTTATAATTACATTAATGATACGAACCTGCATGTGGTTAAAGGGACATAACTCTAAATTTCGTTACAAACGACCTTTAGTTTTGATGATGCTAATGTAAAAGGTGATGACCATTTTAATTCGAGAAACGTTCGGAAACGTAGTGGGCATTGAATGTTTTCATACGTTCGGGTCATGCGACCATCACGTGATCACGTGACCTAGTCCTACCTTGCGTTAGAAGAGCCCCGTACATGTACCAAAAAGCATCTTGGTATGTGTGAAGTCCACTTTTGCCTTCCCTGTCGTCTTCTCCTACATAAAACGGACTAAATCGCTCAAATAGGAAAAGCAACAGTGATACAGTTGGAAGGGAAATACACACGCATAGCAACAGCTCCTCACTGAAAGGGTCTATCAGAGTCCGCCATTTTGTTAAATTTGGGTCTTTTTTCTTCATTAGAATTGTAGTATAGTCAATGTAAAATGAGTAGGTGAAATCCATAACCTCTTCACGCTTGGCTTGTGTCGATAGTGGGGCAGCGATAATATCAATTTCCTGCAAATAGAACAATGCTGAAATTCGATACAGGTTACCAGTGTCTTATTATGTCAACATAACGACAATTTGTTCTGTCTTCATTAACAATAGTGTAATTGTATTTTATTCTGCTTTTGACAGACTGTGACAAAACAAATCTCAGACAGTATTCAGTAATTTGACGCCATAACGATATCAATCTAGATTTTGCCTATGTTCATAAAACTATGATATTTTTATATTATTAACTAATTAATTATCTAGTGTTGTAATTCTGATTGTAGTGAGGATTCACCCGGCCATCTCACAAAATATTGTTACACACTACAGAGGAAGAAAGTTATTGATTTAACTGCATTTGTATTCAAACTGAACTCGTTCCTTTGAACAACTTGACAATTACATTCACATTCACAAACTGGTACTACTTCTATATCCACAACATAATTCTGTACTCTACGAATATAGCACAGTGCAAGTGTTAATAAATACGCATTTCCCCTGAAAAATATATTGTAAAAAAACTTTCTTTCATGGTGCGATTGATGTTCACATAATTCAAAATTTAAGTAAATTCACGAGAATTTATCACGCCGAATAAATATACATAATCTACATGTACATCTAACTATTTTAATGTAAGACATATTCAAACTTATTTTTAGATTCGCGAAAAAAAGTCTTCAAAAATGAAAAATGAAAATGAAAATTAGAATTAATGAAAGAAAATATGTTACCATATAACTAGTTTACATAAATTGCGAAACAAGTTATCTTAATCAAATCACTTTCAATGGGCCGAATCGTATGAGAGTCTTAGAATCAATTCAGGCAGATTTCAGCTTAATCGCAATGATAGCACTCGCCAAGATCTTCAAAATGTGTTTTCAGGATGGCATTTGTGGCGGCCATCTTATAATTATGGAGGGAAATGGGAGTACCCGGAGAATCATACGTTACTATCAGTGACCTACCCTTTTGGCTAGTTGCCCCACCATGCCTGTCCACGTGCCATTGGCATTGATTACCCCCCACTGACCATCAGGAGGACCATCTACTTCGAATCTGAAAACATAGACCGAAACTCTAGAGAATATTGTGTAGGCATATTGAATTATAGTTTTTTTAGCATAATTATGTATTATCTTTTGGTTTCGATTGTTCATGGAATAAAAATTGTAGTAGTATTTATATGTTCTTATCTAAAGTATTCATTTAAAGACGTATAAAACGTATATTTTATTCGTTGCAGATTTCATCAGCATCATCATTATCATGATCATCGTTACAATCATTACCATCATCATCATCCTCATAATCGTCATCATCATTAATAATAATAATTATACTAATCACCATGATGAAACCATCAACATCATCATGAAATAATTATCATCATGATGGTTTCATCATAATAATTATCATCACCACCATCATCATCATTATCATCATCATCATCACATCATCATCATCATCAGTGATAATAATTATCACCGTCACCATGATGAAACCATCAACATCATCATGAAATAATTATCATCATGATGGTTTCATCATAATAATTATCATCACCACCATCATCATCATTATCATCATCATCATCACATCATCATCATCATCAGTGATAATAATTATCACCGTCATCACCATGATAAAACCATCAACATCATGATGAAATAATTATCATCGTGATGGAATTATCATGATAATTATCATCACCACTATTACCATCACCACCATTACCATCATCATTATCATCATCGTCATCGTCAACATCATCAGCAACAGCAACAGTAAGAACTTTAATGACCTTTAATTACCTATATTTAATACATACGTGAAATTCAGACTTGATGCCAGATGATCTAATAAGTCAAAGCATAGTCCATAGTAGGTGTTGTTAGGTGAGGCTATAACAAACGGGGCCCACTGAAAAAAAGAATACAGTAAAGAATTAAGCGGACGGAACTCCATACTTGAATAAATGGACATAAGACACCTTGTGTCGTATTTGCAAACAACCTCATGAATATATACTCAAAATACATCAACAACGTTAACACTTGTGAGAAAATAAAATTTTAAAGATTTCTTAAAGACCATTTTTAAACAGCCCTCTAAAGCTCACATCTCTTTATGATGCTGGATAATATACTTGATACCCATACGAACCGCAGGCAATACATGCAGATGCAAAATATGTAAACACATTTTAAAATTCAGTAAAGTCTGTTTCTGACAGGGGAAGGCAATCAAGATTAGAATTTTATGAAAAAAAGATCATTTTTTGGTGCAGAATTCAACACAAGATGGCAAACCTTCCCTAAATATTGAGCAAGATGCTAAATCTTATTTTTTTCATTCACGAGTATGTGAGATGACCTTCTTCAACATAAGTGATGGGTGACCAGACTTGAAACCTTCACTTAACCTTGATGAATGTTAACATTATCTACTATGGAAAATCATTTGGTTCTGTGGTCTCATTAGCCCATTTTCATCAGGTGCTATCACTTTTGATTTCCACGTCGACTTCAAAATAGCATTGTAAACAAAACAGTTATTGGAGCGTGAAGATTACCATCCCGATAACTTCACCTAGACCTTGCCATTTTAATCACCATTTCTATTGATTTGCTCAGTGAACTAAAACATCGACAAGGCTTTTTATGTGAAGGTATCATAATAAAAAAAATATAAACAGCGAGTTCTATAATCAAATTATTGGACTATGAACTACCGACAACCTTTTAACGTAATTATCTAAAGATAATTGTTCCCAGACACGTATTTATCTATGTAAATATTCATAAGTTATCAAATGGACTGCTAATTTTCATCACCGAACCAGTACTGTAATGGTGTTGCTTTGTTATACCAGTCTGAACATGACCTTTGTGAGGAACAAATTATTGTCATCTCCTAATTTGAAGCAAAAAGTGTTTTCAAAATATCACCATAGTTCAATAACTGCGACACGCAATTGTTCTCAATGTTATTGTCATCCTTGCTAGTCAAAGGAAACGATAGGTAAGAACCATCTTCTATTAGTTTCCACCATTGACCGATATAGATGAGTAGGCTCATTGTAAGCCTTGGCCAGCAAATACCTGTTACTGTAAATCTGTTCATTTTTGTTGAGACATATTTTCACGTTTAATATATGAAAACTATTTACTCGTGGCGATTTAATTGCTCGACTTAAAGTCGTATTGCTGTAATCGTTTGAAACGTTTTTTAAGCAATTAGTATTCACGATTTCTGTCATGCCGACAAATACCGTAAATCAATTTTCCTACGCGACTATATTTTCAAATCAAAATAACGGGATTTTTCCTCGAATTCAAAACGTGAATTGAAATATCGTTTAATTTTATCAAAATGAATAATTCGCGGAGAAAAACGCTCGCAAAGTGATCTCAATCGCTAAAATCACTAAAATAATCCGTAAGCAAACAAAAAAAAAAAAAAAAAAAAAAAAAAGTTTGTTTAAAATACGCAAAATTCATTGCATTCAAAAAATATTGTTTTACAGAATGTCTGTCTTTAATCGCATGTACGCAACCTGTCTAAAATGTGGTATAGGGTTTTATTTAGGTTATTGTCATCTTGTGAAATGTTAGAATTGATCGCAGTTGTGATATTCATTATCTCTGTTTATCAAAATGAATAATTCGCGACTATGTACTCAAATCTATAGAGAACATTGTTATCGTGCTCAGTCAAAGTATTAAACTGAATAACCAGCAACATTTAAGCTTTTGTAATTTCCATGCATACATATGCAGTTTCATTGATATTCGATTGTCAAACGTTTAGAACAGGGCTTGAGCTTTTTGTCATTGGTTGGTTGTTGTGCATTGCATGAATCTCTGGTGTAGATTTGGTTACATATAAATTGTATGTATATTTTACTCCCGTTACACAATGACCATTAAAAAGACACCTCAATGCATTGTGGCTTTTATTTTGTCGATCAACAGGAAGTGGAGGCTTAGAGATATGCGTCATGAAGTTACATTATTCAAATTGAATACAAAAACGATGATTTATGGAGACAATCTATGAAATTTTTACTGCCATATGATATGAAATGGAGGAATAAATTACAATACCAATTGCAGTCAAGTGTCAAAACTGTGTTATTGTATTTTCTATTTATTTAATGAACAGAAATCGAAAAATACAAATCATCGTATTCAAACTGTTTGACATTTCCGTATAGTACATTTGCACATCATTATTGATATTTAGCAGCTTATTTCCTAAAGTGACACAAAAAATGTTTATACTGAGTTTCTTAATACATTCAGAAGGTAATGCAGTATCTTTAATTCTGTGCTGTTTATTTTGAATGGGTCTCATAACGAAATCAAAATATATTTTGTCTGATTTGCCAGAAGATATAGCAAGAAAATAAATGTTTTTGTATATGAGCCTGCTGTTTGTATATTTAGTGACCAGAAGCATATACTTATTTATATACATTTGTATTCGCTAATAGTGAATAAAAATGCAATACAATTGTAAAGTAATATAGGCTTGTAATAAAGACAGGAAAATAACCCAAGCTTCTGCCATAAATCCGTATATGGCAAACCACACAGTTTATCTTTGACATCAGAACTGTATGTCATCAAAATAAATAAAAAACCTTCAATATTGATGCTTTGTTTATTGATTATTATTACTAAGTTATGTTTATTTATTCTGGGAAAAGTAAAATGGGACTTTAAAAAAAACTGACCTCCAGGGTCGACACCGCAAATTTGCGACGATTGAACCCAAACCTCGTGTTAGGGAAAATCTCAGCGTGGAAGGCAGTATTTCCCATAATATCCACATAACCCACGTGACTCCAGCCACGTCCTCCGACCGTGAACATGAGGGTAAGCAAGGGTGACCAATGGCACATCTGTAATTCCTTTAATGAAAGAATACCATCACTGGTAAACATTCAAACAGTACACATGAAAGCGAAATGGACATTAGAAAAAAACCTCGTTTTAAATTTTGTCCGACTACTTCTTGCACTTTCCAGAACCGGAAATGTGAAGTTCAAAGCAGCGCATGCCCGTACATGGAACAACATATGGAATCTTTCAGGTTAGCCGATTATCTGTGCGTTCCATTTGCGGGTTCGTACCAGTTGTACCAGAACTAATGTACTCTATCTGTAATGGAGCGCGCTCCAGCCGAACTGATTCAAATGGTTCGTTTCTGGAAGCGTATCACTTGGATTTAAAATTGTGTTCCGATGTATTAAATTTGCTATCGAAATTTTCTTTTTGATAAAAACAAGCGTAATATATTAAAATTCGTTGATATTCTATAATGTATTGGCAAGTATTTTGAAACGTTTTATGCATTTCTTTTATATTCGTTATGCGATTAAAATAGAAAATATATTGATTTTAAATTCAAAGCACATCGTTAATATGGGTGCCGCAATATAAGAAAAACAAAAACGCGTTCCATTAGGCGGTGTCGTATCAATTCAGTACAACTGGTACAAATCTGCAAAAGGAACGCACGCACGGTATGGCGACAGTGAAACGTTAGTGACAATCGGCAGCCAATATCATAAACACTCTGCTGTGAACATTAACGTTTGAAGTTTAAAACAGTCACGGAAATCGGGATAATGGAACAACCTAATAAATCTAAAATTAGGACTACTAAACGTCGAGTCAGGTGTCATTGCTAACACGAAAACCGTATTTCCATCTTTATTTTTATTTTCATTACGGATATAATTGAATTTCAGTGAGGATGCGCTATAAAAAGTCAAAGACAGAAAAGTCTCTTCTTACACGAGCCTGCAGGAAGACATATCAGCACGCAGATTGTAATAAGTCAATATTGCTATAGTAACGAGCATTTCTATTGCCTGAGAAACAATCATCCCAAATAAAAATGACACGCAATCACTGATTTGCTGATACAACGGCGCATTGATTTCATAGAAAATATAGTCCCTAAAGAGGTTCGGAATTTCAAGGGATTTGAAAAGAAGATTGATTTACAAGGATCAACGAAAGAACGTTTTGAAGAAAAAAAAAATATAATAAAAAAATGATATAAAAAATGTTACAGTAATTTCTATTACAATTTTTCGCCTTCAATAGTCGATGATTATACCAACATGGAATAGGTGGATAATAAAAATAAAACCTAAACCAAATCACAAGATGGTAATAAGTCGTAATACTCACTGCATGTATGAAGTCCAAAATCATCTCATTCATCATCGATTTATTCATCGATATCATCGTGCTGTTAGAGCCTATATTGAACAAAGCTTTTCGGACAAGTTGTTGTACATCCATTGTCTATAAAATAACAGGAAGTTAGCTTATACAATATAACATGAGACGTTTCGAATGATTTTTTTTCTGTTATTGGTGCTCTGTACTTACCACTATATACATAGCGAGAAATGCTAAATATGCCAATATTAAATACAGTAACGTTATTGCATAATAGGATTTTTTCTAGTAATTTCATTGGTTAATATTGGTCATGTTGATATTTAGCATAAGACCTCGGTGACCGATGGGTTAGTATAACACTATATACGCCGAATCGGATATTTTAATTCATATATGGGATACAAATTTTATCTAAAAATAGCAATAGTATAATTTGAAATGCATTCTTAATAAAAGAAGAACGACGACCTTAGTATTCCATCTTGAAGAACACTATGTTTGGGCAATGTGACATCACAATAGCAATATCGAATATCCAGTAGTGAATATTATCAAAGTTGTTTGGCTTTATTAAGTTAATTGTGGGAAATGTATTTGGCATAAGTTTTTCTTTAGAAAATTGTCTCTGACATATAATTCATCAACTCAGTCACTTCTGAAGACATTTTAGGCTCTTCTAACGAAAGACTTAACCAGTCCATTATGATCTATCAGTGGTAAATAAGTTAAGTTAGGTGCCATCAAATAATTTCTAGGAATAATTGCGATGTTTGTTGGAATCGTTTCTATTGACACAACAAAACATATTTATATATATTATCATATTATCATATCATATTTATGTCATTTATGTATGATCTACAGAAATATTATTCAAATCAGATTTCTACGATTTAACTGATCTATCCTCAGGAATTCATAATGCACTTTTCACACCCTGACATTGAAATATTTCAGTTGTCTCTTCAGTCAGGCGTGAATGTTCCTGTTACACAATTGAATAGATATTTATAATTCGTTTATGTCAATCATTATATCATCAAAAAAGGTAATTGTTTAGACTATAAAATAATTATGATACTTACCCCATTCTGAGTTGCGACGAAGAATGTCGGAAGGAGAAGTAGAGCCACGTTGTCAATGCTCTCTGTATATGTCTGAATGCGAAACATATCCATATCATCACTCAGTAAAAATACCATCCACAGAGAGCGGATACTTAGCGAGGATTTCCTTTTATTATTCCGTACATACTGGTCTGCCTGCAGAATAACAAGTATGTCAACGTCATTTTATAAACAATTGCATATTGCAGAGTTATCTGTCCTTGCGGGAAGGTATTGGTTGTGACGTCATGTGTACAAAATAATGACGTCATAATGGATACCTACCCACAATTAGGGTAACCCTGTAGATTCATGAATTGAAGATACTTAAAGAATTAGAAGAAAATAGTCAAAACAGTTTTTTGTAACATACATATAACTGTATTTGTGACTAATAAAAAAATCAACAAGCAAGAATCTCAAAATATTGTCTTTCTATTACTTTCAAGACCAATAATATTTCTAAGAATTAATAAGAAAAAGATTTTAAAAAGTGAAGTATTCATTACTGAGTAATTTTGAGAGGAATCAGAACTGAGGTCCCAAGCAGAGACAAATAAACCTATATAGACCACCAAAGTACCAGGGAAAATTAAACATTACTGCCAAGTGGTCTCTATGTTCAGGTCATATTGAGTTACTGTAAACCAACTTTTATTCGCGGCTATTAAATTTCGCGAATTGCGTTTCAAAACAAGTTCGTGGAGATTAACTTTCGCGGAACACACTACATATAGTATGATACATTATAATACTTAGTCATATCGATCATAATTCGCGGAGATTAACTTTTGCGAATTTAAGTCGATCGCGAAATCCATCCGCGAAAGTAAATCGCACGCAAATAAAAGTTGGTTAACAGTAACAGCAGTGTTTGGGTGACGGAAAAGGAGCTTCATCAAGTGAGTGATCTTTATAGAGAGGTGGCCGCAATGACAGGGTTTTATCATACTTACGGTAACCAGCACTTTTTCTACGGAGTTTGCGTTGCCCATGAGAGTGATATTGATTTTCTCGTAATCTTGTGATTTGTCCAATGTCTCCATCAAATTGTTAATCTGCTCGTTATCCATGCTGCCAATTTCATATGTAATTACAAAACGACCCTCGTCGGACAATATCCGGATTACTCTATCCACGTAAAACTCTGCAAGTGTTAACCATATGTTATACAGATATCAATGATGAAGAAAAATATGAATTAATTGAATACGGGAAACAAGTATGGCATCCGGTTGCTATATCTATTGTTATTATAACCTAATAATGAAACAATAGTAATATGCAATACACTGTCCGATTCCTTTGTTAACTTTATTATTTCATGATTCATATTGTCTTTATGCTTATATTTTTCTATTGAATATCAAAGAAACACAATTTAACAAAGTATGACAATTTATTGACTCGTGCCCTATCCGGGCCTCGAATTCACGATCTACGGCACCCAATCGCCTAGCCAAACATATCTGCGCCTTGTACCACTGCGCCACATCCATATCCCACATTTTTTGTATCATTAATACAATATTTTGAAATGAAATGCAAATTAACTCCTATTTTAGAAATACCTATGCTGGGAAAGATGATTGATGCGTATTGCATAATAAGAATTAATTTCCTGTTTTCATCATTGTTAACAACATGAAATAATCATTGTTGTAATACTCATTTGCTTTCTCGAACGTTAACAACACGAAAATTATTTATTTATTCCCCGTTTCAAATTGTAAGAAAAAAAAATTGTGACAGATACCTGCATTTCATGATTTATTTTATCATTCCCTCTCAATAAACTATTAACTCATCACCCTTCATATTTATTAGCATACCAAACAATATTTGTTACCTAACTGTAAAACTTGAGAATTGATTTAAGGATTAACTTGAATAGATTTTTTTTATGTTATAGAGATATATCACAAAAATCTGAGTGTACTCTAAATAAACCGCCAAGCGGTTTATGATGAGAGTACACTCAGATTTTTGTGTTATATCTCCATAACATAAAAAAAATATTCAAATTATCCTTATAATTCAATTTACTAAAGATAACCTCTTCAATACTCAAAATTCATTTTTGGACTCTTTTGTCTATGAAATCATTACGCTGTCATCTCAGCCAATTAGAAGCCACGTTACAAAACGCGACGCCATTTTTTCCTTTATGGGCTGATATAAATAAATTTTTAAGCCAATGAAAACGCTCTTAACAAGCAAATATTATGCAATGAATATATAAGCATAATTTATCATCATTGATATTTAAAGCACGTAGTCATTGGAAAATATATTCCCACAGATTAAACAACCTTATCTCGTAAACCGAAAATCCAGTTTATAAACATTTATTTACTCATACCCTATATATAGTCAAGAGCAATTGCATTCAAATTAGCGTAGTTGCAATAGTGCGTGAATGCGACACGATACATTGGACATGTCTCTGTATCCTACTGTGTTCATAACATTTTTAACGCAATCAAAACACTGGTGATATGCCTATAAAAACTCAGATAATATTTGAATTAGCTATACCAATCGAAATTCTAATTTAGCTATGATTACCTATTGATTTATCATACAGGATAATCAGTTCCGACCAGCGAAGGTGATGCAGCACCGATAGAATGTTAGAATCAAGGTAGGACAAGCTGTGGTTAATATAAGTCGAGGACAAGTGTTCCTGGCTGAAAAGTGGAGGTAAACATTTATCGCTTTGTGTCGTCATGTCCGCCGGCGAGAAGGACGATTGGCAGTTGTTGTCTCGGTCGACAAATATCACTGGATTGGTGTTGACTCGGCCACCGAGAGTTAATATTGGAATGTCCTCTTTAATGATTTCTTTTGGTAAGCCACCGATGCCCGGCAGGTCATCAGCGAGTAAAATGGCGTCCATGCCTCTGTGTTGGAATTCAATTACTGTAAATCAATAAAAAAATATTGAATATACGATAAAATATAATTATGTTGTTAAGCGTATTAATAACATCAACAGCAATTTGGAATAGAATATGGTTAAATGTTTGGTATGTAATTATTTTGCTTCATGTTCTATGTAACTGTTATGATCAGTAAGGAACGGCCTTCCCTGTAATGAGTATACTGTACAACACTTAAAATTCGCAGGAATAATATTCGCGGTTTTTTTTGTAAAGAGCATATTCGCGGAGGGTAAAATTCACGGTTCACAATTCCCATAATTCATTAAACTGTCGTCCTTAGGTATGTTATTGAACTTCTTCACTAATGTTTAGAATTCTTGGATTTCAGTAAAAACGCGAATACCGAAAATAGAACACCCGAAAAATGTACCCGCTAGACAGTATGTGAAGTGATTGCGTGTTGTGTATCATTGTGATAGCGGGATCTCACTTAACAATATTGCCAAAGAAACTATGTAAACAATAAAATCAGCCAGGTCGCACCTGTGAACGATAAAAAGTTTACTTCCAAACAAATTAAGATCAGAATCTACCGCTGTCATTCACTATGTATGTCAATGCAAATGGATGTAGTCCAAATCCTGTCTCACACTGCTGAGCGTTCAACTATAGATGCAAATGTGGCACACAATGACTGTATTTCTTAAACTCACCTGATCCCACGGAAGGTTAACTGTGTGTCTAAACTCACCTGCTCGCACGAGTTTATACATGTCAATGCTGTCGATATAAGTCCAGTGCAGTTGGACCAACAGGGACTCGTCCCAGACTGTAGTAGACGTAAATGTCTGGTTAGCGCCGTTTTGGTTGTGGCACCCTTCCGCTATAACACCTATATGTCAATGAAAATATTGAAGGGACAATTCTGTGAAGTTTATTCTGTTACATAACAACGAAGCAAAATATGACATAAATATATTGTTCTACATTCCTTAGGCCAAAAAAAATGTCTGATAAGGTTTACCCGACCGACCCTATTATTTTTCCCACGGCCCTAACCCCCCCCCCCCCCTGGCCCTAACCCCCCCCCCCCCCCCTTATTTATGAATTTTTTATTTTGAATAGTCGGGAATTCGATCTCAGACTCCGGTTCCGGCCATCATGTTAGAGTGAAAGACACTAAAAAATTTTTTAAAAATCCTGACCGACCGACTCTATTTTTTGCCAATGTAACCCTAACCAAACTTTGTTTTGCCTTATGAAACACATAACAAAAACATGTATTGACAAATTCCACAACATTGTTAAAGGGACAATTAAGTGAGGCTTACTCTGTTGCACAACCACGAATCAAAATATGACATAAGTGTATTATTCTACATGGAACATATATAGCAAAATATTGACATATTTCACGACATTGTTAAGTAATTTAAATGATACCGTTGAAATTTCAAATCATATAGCAATGCGATTAAGCAGCTACAATATGTACGCTGTACGCATACCCAAAACAATGTCACGTACATTAAACAAATGTAATACATAACCACTGTTATTAGGCAAGATCATGCACCTACTAAGGTAAACACAATACTGTAAGAGCGAGTAGTTCTAGACAAAGTTGCTTTACTCCATTGGCAAGGGTCAGGGTTAGACATACAAGAAGTCACGCCACAATGTGCAATGGCGGACAGCGAACGAGATCACAGTGCGCTTTTCTGGCATATCAAAGTAAAACCAAATAGTTTTACTTAAATTTGTTTCCGAGATTTGTGCATGTTTTAATGTGCTCTTAGACTAAATTGTTTCTTCAAATAAGTATTATGTATAATTCAACATTGCTTGTAACGAGCATTTCCATTGGCCATCATCTGATAGCGTCACCGTTCGTAACATAGCATCATGATTGGCTAATGCATTAGTTTAAATATTTCACAGAAAAAAACTTTTAGAAAAATCTTAGATATCATTAAGTTATATCGAATATCTTTATGTTATTGAAACATACTATACATCCATCTTTCTTTCGCGTATATTATAGATTTCTTTCTTTTTGAGAACAAGTTCGCGAAGATTAACTTTCGCTGTTTTAAAATTACATGAAAATATCTATCATTTTAATCATGATTTATATAAATATTTGCGAAGATAAGCCTTTGAGAATTTATTCTATTCACGAAATTCGCGAAAGTGAGTTGTACGCGAAAGAAAATTTGTTTACAGTAACACACAAAACCCATGTACTATCGCCATGAACCACTTCACGAATTATTTTGAATTTACTCTTATTTTTGTTTTATGTCGCCGCTACGCTGTGTTTAGTATATACCTTGTGAATTCGATTCTACCACTATAACCTTATTAAAAATAACCTGTACTTGAACTAGATTCACATGACATATCTTGTGGATCGAGCAACGCGTACTTCCGAATACATTGTTGTGCTTTCCAGACTGTATTTACTAAAAACTTTTTTCTATTTACAATGCACTTTGGATTAATCGATCGCGACATTTGATTACGAATATGTTATTGTACGAGAAGTCGTTAATATTATTTACTTTATGTTTCGGGCGCTTTAATGTGGGAAATGTTAATTACTTCAGTGCTGGTTCTCATTTTTCTATATTGATAGTGATGTACTTAAGTATGATCAGTGTAATTGATGTACCTACTGTTCCGTTTCTAGTACCACAGCATTGTACCAGCAAAACGTTAAGTCATCGATTAGCAATGACAGCGATGATGAAGATTTTGAGTTCTTTGTGATTCACCGCCTTCTGATGTACTGCATGTTTAAAACGTGAAATGCTGAGGCAAAATTAACGGTTACGATTTTAATCGGCAGTTTACGTTCAACCTCTCTTGTCGATCGTGCATTTTAATACTGTGGTGCACCAGTTACTTCCCCTTGGGGATGGGATGCAATGTTGTGTGTCAATGTAAGTATTCAAACGCCTAGAGGCCTATATTGCCAATACATTAACAAATACAATTACATCACAATAAAAATTACCCAAGCGAAACATTTCAAATGTGGAATCATGTTATTTATAGCTCACATGGGAAACAAAGGAGAAAAAAACCCTAATCGGACGTCAGTATTCCCTAAATTAATGACACATTCAGTACTGTACCATAGCTATTGGATATATTCGGTTACCTTGGTATTAGGTCATATCTATTCATATCAATACAGCTATGCTGGTTTACGATGATAACATAGTAATTACCGACCAAGGTCCTAGCCTTCTGTTAATTATAATGTATGAGCTCTATAAATACTTATATTCAGGATAGAATAAAACCGCCATAACTATATCTATCGATATCATAACATTACAAATAGAACATTATTGAACAATAGATACCATGAAATGAAAAAAAAACTATGATCTAAGTCTGTACCAAAATGATGTCGATCACCTTTCATTATTTAATTCTCCCCACGAACAAATGGAAAGTTTGACAAGAAAACATTTTTTACTAAATAAACAAAGTCAACGAAACTAATTTATGAGGTTTATGAACATGCTTTCACTTTAAGGAATTCATATTCAATCTTCAGCTTTATACATGTTTACAGAAGTTAAGGAAATTATTAAGTTAAGGAGATTACCTTAACTTCTGCAATGCTTTCTAATGGGGAATCCTAAGTTAAAGAATTCCTTAAAATTAAGGAGTGCTATTGGAAGTGGTCTGTAGTATCCTTGGTAAATATTCAAACTCACGAAGGCATTCTTTGATTGTCAACAATGTCAATTAAATCAAAACCTACTCCGCGAAAAAAAATTAAAAGCGAAAATATATTGTGCTGTATGCATCAATAGCGACCGTTGTAAACACCATTCATGATATATACATTTATCATTAACTTAACGTTTCGGGATATTATTTTGTAATAAACTAAACCGTATAGTAATCAATTTCATCATTACCTGACACATATAATCTTATCCTCCATATTGAAAAAAATAAAAAGGTATGAATTATGAATGCGTAAAATGTTTCATTTGATTTTCGAAAACAAAACCTTATCAATAACAAAAGGTTCGTTCAATCGTCACTGAATAGATTAAAGATAATTAGTTAAGGGAAGTGAGTTGTGAAGCTGCGTGCCTAGCATGGAAATAGGATTAGTAATATGAGATGAAAATCGAGCAGAGCATTAATCGTATTTGTATTTTAATGAGCTGTCATTTCGCAATTTTCATTTTTTTGCGAATATTAGTTTAGCGATATCGCTTACACGAGAACATTAGTTTTATACATCTTTTACTTTTAAATATTTTTTTTAATAGTTTAGAACATTTTGTTTTGCATTTTCGCAACGTAATTTTCATTTATTCGTCAATTTAAATTAAGCGATATCGATTATGCCAAAACGTAAATTAAACCCATTTTTTTAATTTAGTAAATATTTTGTTAATATAGAACATTATTTTTGCCTTTTTGCAAGATACAAATTTCACGATTTTCATATTTTTGCGAATTTTAAAGTGAATGAAATTAAAATGATCAACTAAATGGATGTCCTTGATTTTAATTACTTAAACTCAATAGGCCATGGGCTAGGAGGGTCCCACATGCACCCCCCCCCCAAACCTCCGAACCAATATTTTTTCTGAACCCTTATGACCCACTGATCACAAATCCAAATGTTAACATTGCATAAGTTGGGATGAACTTCCGGTTATGACGTCATCAAGATGGCCGCCATCTCAAATTTCACTAAAAATTGAAAAATAGTCATAACATTAACATTTTTCAACCGAAGTAGACAAATGAGGTATCAAAATGACCACAATAGAACAAAAAATACATATCAGGACCAAAAAATCCAATTTATGTAGTGATTTCTACGCAGGAAAGGAAAAAATCGGATTTAAAGCTCAAAAATAGTGATTTTTCAGCAAATTTTTCATATTTTGTTTGACGCAGCAAAAATGTTTCCCAACAGCAATCTATTATTTCTAATAAGTTTTTGACCACTTATCAATCAGTTTAAACAACAACAACAACAAAAACCAATGTTAACATTGTATAGGTTCCGGTTATGACGTCATCAAGATGGCCACCATCTCGAATTTCACTGAAAAATGAAAAATAGTCATAACACTAATATTTTTCAACCGAAGTAGACAAATGTGGTATCAAAATGACCACAATAGAACGACAAATACATATCAGGACCAAATAATCCAATATGTGTAGTGATTTGTACGGAAGAAATAAAAAAATAAGCTTTTAAGCTCAAAAATGGTGATTTTTCAGCAAATTTTTCATACTTGGCTTGACGCAGCAGAAATGTTTCCCAACAACAAATTATTACTCGTAATCAGTTATTTAAACTCCTATCAATCAGTAAAAACAAAAACAACAACAAAAATATATAGAAATGCAAAAAAAGAATTATTGTTATACCCTCAATTTTGTAGATTAGCAGCGTCTCAAAAATAACACAACACCTACTGATAGCGTAACAAATGTAACCTAAGCTAAGCCTGTGTTTCCGTTAATATCATTAACAGTTCCCAAAGCGTTTGTGTCTTTGAAAATGAGCACATTCATTGTTTATTTCCTATGCATAGCATAAGCAAAATGTCATATGGTTACTACAATGTCACTAATATGTCTTTCACTGGTTCTCAATGATAACCATTATCATTGTGCGTGCTTTCTCGCCTCACTGACCTATCCACTGAAGAGACTCGGCATATCTGGTAGCTGGTACATGCAGTCCGAATCAGAGTACTCGAGATATCAGTATCCAATTCGTCGAAAGCCAGATCGACGTCTTCGATGTCGATGAGCTCATGTGACACTGCATTACCAGTGTTGTTCTAGCCTTTTTTGACCAATGCCAGAGTTCATATCAGGAACAACAGGTTCAGGGATGTGGGATCTCTTTCAGATTCTAACATATCGTACGTATATGCTGTTTCAGACTTCTCCGGCATAATGGAAATTACACCAGATGCACATTCTTCCAATGGTGGAATTGGTTCTCTTTAGCACATAACTCCATAATTCGTATGAAGTACTATTCATCAATCTTGTGGACCCTCGTGCAACCATAAATGGCACAGGTGATATCATAGAGGTCATTAATGAGGGCATAAATGTTAAATGTTTTTCATTGGTCTGACTTTTCCCACTCCCTTGAAGGTGCTGGTTGTGTCACATCTGGTGTATGCGCAAAGAGACCATTGAAGACTCTCCAGTAAAAAGTTTTCTAAAGTGCTTTCCAGACTTGGCAAAGAGTGAAACTTCACTGCAGACCTCATTTATGACCTCAAAGAATCCACCTGTGCCACCTATGGTCACTGAGGTTCACAAGAATGAGGAATTGTGCTTCATACGAATTAAGGAGAACCAACTCAACCCTCCGCAGAATGGTGTCTTTTCCATCATGCCGGGAAAGTCTGGAACATCATATACGATATGTGAATCTAGGTGAAACTAGGTTGGAAACAGGAAGAGCTCCCAGATCCCTGAAGCCGATGTTTCTGATCTTAACTCTGACCATGGACAGTTGACAAGTTAGAACCACGATGGTAACCCGGTAATGTAATGTCACATCAGGTCACCGAGGTCGAAGACGACACTCTGGCGAGAAAGCACGCACAATGAAAATGATTAGCATTAAGAACTAGTGAAAGAAATATGTGACACTGTAGTAACCATCTTATATTTCCTTGCGTTATACACAGGAAACAAACAATGGATGTGTTCATTCTAAAAGACACAGTATGTTTCGAAAAGTGTCATGGTATTTACGGAACTTTAATTTGATACCCTATAGCTATTAGTTAGCGTTTTGCTGTGTATAATTCAGTTTGAGAGGCTACTAGTCTACAAAATTTCGAACATGAAAATGGATTATTTTGAAGTCCCACTTAGATATTCAGCCAACTTTAAATTCAAATTTGTTAAGATATAAATCGTCAATAGCCAATGTTATATTCAGGAAATTCCAAGACACCAGGAAACTGTAGTGTTAGCGGTTTGGAAAAAATAACAATCATATGCCGCATCCGGTGATGTTTTGTAAACAAAATGATGGTATAAACAATTCTCTTTTGCATTTCTATATATTTTTGTTGTTGTTGTTTTAACAGATTGATAGGAGGTTTAAATAACTGATTACGAATAATAATTTGTTGTTGGGAAACATTTCTGCTGCGTCAAGCCAAATATAAAAAATGCTGAAAAATTACCATTTTTGAGCTAAATATTTTTTTTATTCTGTCAAATATTATATTTTTTTTTGTCATTTTTGTTTTCTATGTGTCATGCGTTTCAAATCACATACGAACTTAAACTTTGTGCTTTGTTGCTTAAATGATTGACATGGTCAATTATAGAATGGAATTTTTTGCGTCAACTGAAAATTGCTGAAAAATCACATTGTATTTTTCCTCGTCGTTTTTGGTCTATTGTGGTCTATTTTCATTTTGATACCTCATTTGTCTACTTCGGTTGAAAAATGTTAATGTTATGACTATTTTTCAATTTTTAGTGAAATTTGAGATGGCGGCCATCTTGATGACGTCATAACCGGAAGTTCATCCCAACTTATGCAATGTTAACATTTGGATTTGTGATAAGTGGGTCATAAGGGTTCAGAAAAATATTGGTTCGGAGGTTTGGGGGGGGGGGGTGCATGTGGGACCCTCACCATGTGTATATTGCAAGTTTTTATGTGTATTTTTGTGGTAGCTAAGGGTATTTTCTGTTGTCAAGACAAACCATTTTTGGTTTCTAATGATTTCTTTCAATGTATTTCAAAATGTGAACATTGTCGATAATTATGTAACTTTTCATGTGCATTGATTGTCAGAAACTATGTCTGACATGGCAATAAATGTCCAACTATAGCTATTTGTTGTTGTACTTTCATGGAAACTATATTTAAGCAAATGTTGAGAAAAATAGGTCCACAGAGATTTGTTTTATTTAATAGTATTGCTTCATCCAACCAAAATAATATTGATGCCATTTGAAGAAAATCCGATGATAAGTAACAAAATTATCCAAATTACGAATGATCCATAAACTGCCAAAAAGACCTTCATAGTTTACAATAGCATGAATGTTTAACCTAAAATTGAAAAGATTAACCCAAAGTGTGATATTTAAATGTGTTACTAAAATAAATTGACGCAATAACTCCAAAACGATATTCATAGTCCACAATATCATGTTGATCTTCACCATAACATGCACCAACATAGAGATTCCAGGGGGAGCTTATATTGAAAATGTATGCATCTATGTAGTAAGTAGTTATTGCGTTGTTTTTTTTAAAGTCGCGCTTGCTTTTAGCTTTTACATGTGTATCGTCACACAACGTTTAAAAGCAACGTACTTATTGATCAACAAGTTAAATATGCAGCAACTTGTCGTTTAAAACCAGATAAAAATACAAATAAAATTCTCCAGTGGGACTGTTGAAATATGTATTCGTCTCGATACATTAGTGTCAACAGCTAAACTTGTTTGTATCCATCTATCGGTGTTGTTGAATTTCATACAAGTAACATCGATTCCGTTCAATGAACACTGTAGAACGGCGTTGCATTCTACTTAACGTGTGACAGTATACATTTCATTGCTGTATGACATGCAACAGGGCTTTGGTGATTCGTGTTGTTTCTATCGAGAACAGTAAATGTGGAAATTTATGGCGATGTGAAAATTTATGCTTATTATTCGGAAAAGTTTCACCGCGAAAAAATCGCTGATGCGTAATATTCTGTTTTGTTCATAAAAACATGTTTCTTAAAATTCAAAGGTATGTGTATAGCGAAAATAATAAAGGCACAAAATGTCACTCATGCAAATTGCGAAATTGAATACTCGCTAGTCACATCCTCTCATTTAACTTAACTGCCAACCAAATGATTAAAATGAACACATAGTAAGAATATGATATCAAATAGAATTGTTTTACATTGTGCATTGTAAGAGATTTCAGCTTTGTTTTATACATTCGGTAACAGTACACCCGAATGTTAATTATATTAATTTTGTTGAACTGTTGAGTCCAATGCATGTATGGAAATGAACACTTGAACCTTCCTAATTTTAACAATGATAGGAGATAATTATCATTTGGCATAAGAATATAATATACGGTAATGCATTGTTTATAGAGACTAATATCTTTCAATTCATTCAATAAAAAACCAAGAATAAAAAAACCCAGTAAAGCTACATATTAACACAAAATTACTTACCGATGTCCAACATAGGTGTTTGCTGTGCACTTAAACACACTTCAAAGAACAAAAGAATTTCACAAATGAATACGACGTCGATCATGGAGAGTTTTATATATCCCATTGTGATTTCGGAACAACACATTTACAACGACATTATTTCACTCAAAAATAAATTCCAAAGTTAATGAAGACGTAAAATTTAGTACAGCAGTGCAGTTGTTGTAACGTTTACTAAACAGAGAATGATCAAAACATACAGAGCGTCGTAAATAGCTTAGTTAAAGAGAAAACGGGTAAATTCCATAACAAGCCGATCCATTATACTGACATCCAATTCTTGAATTTGGTCTGAAAAGACAAAACTTTGAAACACAATTAAAATAAATATCCTAGAAATTTATGCAACATATTACGTGTTATACTATCCATGTTTAGGACACGACTTCACTAACGAATAGATCATCTGATTAACTATTGGCTGTTGTATTGACTCGGTTTACGTCGTTATTCCACGTATTTAAACCTCCCGATAGGCTTCCAATTCCCTCGGAAATTGGCTAGCGTCATAAACACATACCACATGCTGTTGGTAACACCATTTTATTCTATTACATTATGATAAGCCGATAGTCAACCGTGTGTTTAGATATTAAATGCACATTTACGTTAAACCCTTAGTTGTTTGAAAGCCAATGTAATCGATTCTGATCACTGTAGTCCACTATTGAATGATGTTCTACTGTATTATAATGTTAACCCGAGCGGGACGTCCCTAGAATAACACGCTACTGGCTGCAAGCAATATGCATTACAGATACGTCCGGGCGAGTTTGCTTTCTATTGTCGTACTTCGTAAACATATTTTAAAGTTAAAAGTGTTGTGTTACAATAATTATCAATAATACTCATTCTGTAGCTGTAAGAATAATCGCTTTTAATTTATATTAGTTTGAATGAACTCCAAAGAAGATGCATAACTTGTATTTTCAGATATTTAATGAATATCAGCACAAATCGTTATACAACCAAGGAAAAACTAAAAAAAAATTGTTTGCGTGAAGATGGAAACTCCACGCAAATACGCAGGGATCCATTCTAAAAAAATCAACGTTATCGATAACTGATAACTTTTAGTAGGTAATAAGCGCTTTTGATGTAAATAGGGAATCGTTTGAGTTGTAGTGTAAACGTTACAGGTAATGAATATAAAGCATATCAATTAACGTATCGGTAATTGAAATCAAACAAGCACATACAATTGAAAGCCTATCAGGAAACATTTTGCATGACATGAGTTTAAGTTATTCTAGTTCTTCCGAAGATTCCCTTGCGTGTCACATTACTCAATACTTCAGAGGTGATACATCACTGTCGGTACGCCCACCACTGGACTATGCATAGTAAAACTGATTGCAGTTCAAGACAAACAACCTGACCAATCACAGGCCTGCAGAGACTTGAAGATACATATTGACACCCAACTTTAAAGCCACACAGTCAACCATAGTTATCGTTTTTCAAATTATTTTGATGTACACCAAAGGACCAAACTATCTGATCATCAGTTAACAGGCAAAGAACCTTCAGTTTTACTATGAGATAGTCCAGACGAAAATAAAGTGACAATTATTGTAATCCTTGGAATATTAAGGACGACTGTACATGACATACGTTAAGTAATTATCTAACTTAAGTCCTTAAAATTTCTTTTATTACGTTTTTGGCAGTGATATATAGGTTTTTATGGTGAACTTAAAGTTCAATATATGACATTATACTCACATAATAACCTTTATGTGCCTGTATGTTTTTACTAGAACCTTTGGCGGAACTAGTAGTGATGGTCTTCTGTAAATGGAAGCAGCAAGAAAAAATGTAATAAATATAATCTTGTTTCTTGATGACTACCAGTAATATTTCATCGCGTAAGAGTCTGTGATAAAGTATAACTGGTATTCAGCAAGAAACAATGAATATCCTCTCATTAATTGCAAAAGTACCTCACAGAGGTAAACGATAAGATACGAGAAGGCTAAAAATAAAATCAGGATTAAAATACTACAATTCATGCTTACTGCATAAATACATTATTTACCATAAAAGGTGTGATTTAAGAACCATTTGAGAAATTTGAAAACCAATGAGGTAACTATGGACAAAACTATATTTAAATAAAAGAGTGCATTGCAACTGTTAACTAAAAAGTCTAATTCTGAAAACTGTATTATTCTAGACGCCCAAAACAAAAAATGACAAAATTAAGTTGTGAGAGACGTCATAATCATGACATCACTATCATTGTGACGTCACAATTGTCGCGTCAGCGATCACGGAATATGGCTATTGAAACGACTGGTTTGTCTGTAAAGATATTGAATTTTTTACTCTTTATTGATACAAGATCTCTTGGAATTCATTATGAAATTATTATCAAATGTAAATATAAGCATTAAATTTCTTTCCGTTGGCGGTCATAGCCATTATGAGTGCCAAATAGACAAAGGCAATTTGAAATTATCATTTTATTACGTTCTCAAAATATCAATTAATTATCAAGTGTTTTATCACTTAATTTTCAATTAGTAAGAGGAGCTCTGTCTACTTTTATCAAAAGTCCTATCAAAAAACATTTTTATTGTGTCATATTATAAAATACCTCTAATCGATAATTGACTGGAAAATTGCAGTATTGATGGGACATCTACTGGAGGCTGCGTTATTTGTGTTGGTCTGTGATATATATTGAGAGGTTGTTTGTCCACGCCAAAGCATCGGGTCATACGAGACGCCGTGCAGAGGTAGACGAGTCAATACGATCACCTTACATGTATAATTTGTAAAACCTGGATAGTAAATATTATCATTAACCCATAAACCCGGTAATATTGACATATTCCATAAGGATCGGATGGTATAAGTGATATGGTCCAACGAACTTCGTAGTATAAACAGCAAAATATCTCCGAGTCACGTTCATTGTTTATCGGGCAATCAAAATGTAAATTTCTGTCTCGTTCTGCTGAGGATCAGATAACAGGATGCTGGAAAGCGATAAACATAACAATACAAAATGGGTCAACGTCAATCGGATCGTCATGTTTTGTGAAAGTAGATGTAGTTTGTGGGCAATACCACACGAAGCATCATCAATATTCCTTACTCAAAAGGAATTACTTGATCTAAATTTGTTCATAAGGAAAGCATAACACAAATATGAAACTCCTATGTTTCTATCAATATTGATATCCATGGACAAATTTAGGTTAAATGATGTTTCCCGAGTAAAGGAACGTTGGCGAAACTTTGTTTACATATGCCACACTATTACCACAGGTTCCATTACACACCATGAATTTGTATTGTTTTCACTACGCTAAATATAAGATTAATTTATTGAATAACAGTTGATATCTATGGCAACGAGCCAAGATATTGAAGCTAATTTGACTAACAAAATTGTGAACTAACAGTAAATCGCTATGATATAACCAATATTTATATCAATATATAAAATATGAATATTTCTATCGCATGTTAAAAGAATTTGAGTTGAAAGGGGGCAACATTAAATCATCCATAATACAGGTCCTTGAGACCTTTTGAATTTTTGATAAATATGTTACAGGTTCTCTGTCATAGTACTACAAAAATACACCTAGGTAGGTCTTTGTTAAATTGGTGGACAAATCTTATGGAAGCTGTAACATGACCTTTGGAATATATAGGAACATAATTATCAGCTAATATTTACATTTTTGCTAACTCATTACATCTTATGTTACTGTTAGTCTCATAATCCCCATGACAATGCCATCTATGACGTCATGTATTCAGTATCGATCGGCTGTTAATTGCTTGTAATGTTCTTGTGAAGGAAGGATATTTTCATCATAAGTCATTTATCTTGTTTCATTACAAATTTTAATTGGGATGCTTTTTTATAAAAGGTCAACTTACCAGAGAAAAGGCCAACTAAGAAAAAGCCATCAAAAGGTACAGGACATTCGCCTATTTATGGATCACGTTTATAAACGTAATAATTAGCAACAAAACATATATAAATAAATAAATAAATAAATAAATAAATAAATAAATAAATAAATAAAAATAAACGTCAGGGTAAATGCAAAAATCAAGCTTTCAAGATGCTTAAGCTTGTGGGTTTTATTTTGTATAATTAATGTTTTACTTACATTTTCATTATTTTGTAAGGATATTTTATGTCATTTTATCTGAAAGTATGACGTTATGTTCTCGAATATGTCGTCATAATCAATACCTACCTGTAAGCACAGATAACTACGTAATTTTCAATATCAAGGCAGTCTGTGTGTTGTATGTTGCATTTGCAGTATAATCTATACATTGGTTTGTTGGGAAGAAAAATGGAACAGAATTAATTGATTTGGGTCGTATTATGTTTCGTTAGGCAATATAATCATTATAAGAAAATGTAACGTAGACGGAGAAATTGAGAACCGACCAGAACTATCATGATGATCTTATGCACTGAAATTAGCTTTTCACACAAAAAAGAAGACAAACGTTACAATAAGGTTAATTACTTAACCTTGTGTGGAACTTTATTCCAATTCGAAGTAAATGAAAATCTGTAATAAATATCAAATCACGGTCCAAATTTTAAAATAGACAATGGCCTCGAAATTTTAACACATCGAGAACCCAAGTAAACAGATCAAGAACCCAAACACACACCCAATAATGAGACAACGAACCCATGGAAATGGACCAAGAAATCATTATATATTCAAGAACCCCTCCACCCCCCCCCCAAAAAAAAAAAAAAAAAAAAAAAATAATAATAATAAATCATTAAACAGATAATGGACGCAATCACATAAACAATGATACAGGGAATTTAATTTCACAAAAACAGTATCCTTCCACACACAACAATGTTTAAGGTCATTACATATAACCAGGTTGAAATCACACGGATTGGCATATGAACATTACGGTTAGTGTAGCCAACATTGGTAATAGAATAAATAAGTAAATTAGGTTGAATTATTGATGGTTCATTTTCAGCAGCGGTGCTCTAATACTATACATGTTCCATATCGATTTCTATCAGAAACGGTTAACTTACTCTTAATAGACAATCAAGTAAAATAAATGATTTTTTGCTGAAAGAAGGGAGTCGGAATTGAAATTTCGGTATTTGATTTTCTACTATATTAAGTCTATATAGCCTTACATGTTATGACCAATCATACTTGTTCTAATGGATTCATGGGAAAATAACAGCATTTATCGCTCCGTGAATCAGTCTTATTCTATGGCGAAGACGTCTAAATGACAATGAATACACTCCGCTTTGGAGCTGCTCTCATCACAGCAGTTAAAATAGATGAAGCCTCTCTCATATAATAGACAATTACTGATAGAAGATGTATTTGGCACACCCACTTTATCACCGTTATTTGGGTCCATCATTTTTCTGATTGACTATTTGCCGTTGATCCAAAAAAGTGTTTCTGTCATATATACTGAAGTATAAATATCTAACATGTCCTATATTGTTTCATACATGAGATTGACACCTTAGGGTTCAGACGGAAAGGGTTTTAAGATGGTATCAACGTATAATGTTACGTATGTTTGCTTTCTGGCGCTAAGGTAAGTTTTACTAATACAGGCAATACAAATAGAATACAAATACTGTTTTTCTGATAACGGTGATAAACATTTATCTATCAAGGATTCGATTTTGCTTGTACCGGTCATTTAATTGTTTAAATAGTATGTTTTGAACGTAAAATGTAAAAAAAAAAAAAAAAAAAAAATGACGTCGCTTTTGATGACGTCGACTCTGATTGGTTGACACAGTTGACACACAGGCGTAGTAATTTGCACGGAAAAATAGTCCTACAATAAGTTTGACATGTACGAGTTTTGCACGAGTTTTGTTATTTGTTATATCTTTATAAAATTACAGATATATTCAAGTTAATTCTTAAAAGAGTAAAACACGATTTAATGTTGTATTATCCACCGAATCCTCTACCGCTATTTCTTTTTTTAATATTGTATTTATGTTTACGTTGTTGCAACAAAATCAGATTCTAATTATTTATCATATAATTATTTCAATACCAAATCTAGTGGCATCAATTTAAAACCCAACAATCAGATGATTAGCGTGAGTTATCCCCCTTACCTCCAGACGAAATTATTCGAGTATGAGTAGAAATGTTTTGTTATCTAATATTGATTAAATTCCTGCAACTATCTGAGTAAGAATTGCCAGACGGATAAAACGCAGTCGTAACCAACACTGGATGATATTTTGAGCATGTAATGAGCATCTTTTCAATTAGAACGGGAAAATAAGGAAAAGGGAACAAAACTCGATACTTGTGCCTTCTGTAGACATGCCATCGGTCTCAATGATATATAAAAAACATCACCAAAATTTGAGAAGATTATTTTTGTCTCTCTTACATGTCAAGTATTGAAACTCCGAGAAAGTCTTATCAACATTTAGTGGCCAGCCTAACAAACACAATAAATAACCACACATCTAACTTACTTAACGTAACTAACAGTCCACATTTTGTACAAGAGTCAGTCTGGAGCATTGGTTGCTCAAATATCAAGCGTATTTTCGATTTGACCACGTTTTGTCTAAATTTTGGTCAATTTTGAAAACCGTTGCTAAGGTCATCTGAAATGTTTAGTATAGCTGCTTTTATTGCAATTATCAGATTTTCAAATGCAAGCTTTTATGTTCCGAGTATTTACTCTGATCTATCGCAGAGTTTCTTACATTCGTTCATACTGCGACTTTCGGAGTGTGAATGAAGGGAATGAACTCTGGTAAATCCGAATGCCGAAATATCAAAATGGTTTAAAAATCGTAATGTTTGACGGATCAGTTTTTAATATTTCCCTTATTCCTTTTTTAAATGTTCTAATATATTACTTGGATTGAAAGCTATTGCAAATAGTTAAACTTGTAAACTTTTCAATTTCCAGTTCCTATATTTTGAAAATTGCATGCCTGGGGGAAATGAACATACCAGCTGCCGTGTCAGATGATCCCGAATCACCGAACGCTACACCTGGAATCAAAAGTGAAGCAAGATATCTTAAGCAAGAACTTGAAATACCGGGTCAAATGTCAACAGTATTCCTCGGTGTCCAGAGTGATTGGCAAAGTGATACAGAAAGAAGTGATGGCAAAAAAGGTGACAAATTAGAAAAAGCAGTTGAAAAACCTGAAAGTCTTCCTACATATTCTCTTGAAAACACTGCGCAAAGTGAGGAATCCGATAATATGGCAATAAAAGAAGACGCAAAGAAAGACAATAATATAGATACTGTGATAAAAGTGTTTATAAACGGAGATTTAGCATCGGAAACTGAGACTAATTTAGACAAGTTTCCCAGCACAGCTCTGCCAGGACATGCCATTGACAACGTTGCCATAACTACAGAAAACGCGCGTGTTAGTGGAACAACCAGATCAAAGAGGTCACCTGGGTGGATTTACAATAGAGGATATGGCAGACGACCATGGAAACGGTACAGAGAGTTCTGGAACTGGTACTACCCGTATAAAAATACCTTTGATCCCCTGGCTTCCAATATCATTGGTTAATATCTCCTCTACGTGCATGGAAACATCTTTGTTAATATAACTATCATGATGGTGTTTAAAGTTTAAAGATATTATTAAGCATAAAATGATACCAAATGACTGTTAAAATGGACGACAACGTGCTAATAAATGTTAATAAAATATATTTATGAAGTAGAATTCATTAGTGTTATAAATTTGTGTTTGTTCTTTATTAGGTATTAAATGTTAAAGTCATAGCCACCAGAGTTTGAGGGGCCGCGGTGGCCGAGTGGTTAAGATGTACCGACATATAACCACATGCCCTCCACCTCTCGGTCGCGAGTTCGAATCCTATGTGGGGCAGTTGTCAGGTTCTGACCGCTGGTCGGTGGTTTTTCTCCGGGTACTCCGGCTTTCCTCCACCAACAAACCTGACACGTCCTTAAATGACCCTGGCTGTTAATAGGACGTTAAACTAATCAAACCAAACCACCAGAGTTTGATAAAAGAAAGCTTAAACTGTAAACATTTTATAAAGATAGTAAGTATCTTTCATTGCCCCTCAAAGAAGAATGGACAACCCGATCCCAGCGAGGAAATCTGGAATATTAGCACGGGGGTTGGAGTTGGAGCTTCGATCAATACACAGAAAAAAATGTGAAGTTTAGACTAAAGCGTTTCAAAAGAGTGACAATTATTTGTTTCATCATCGACAATACCCGCCATGCAAAGCTACAGCGATACTAGCCATACAAATCTAGGTCACAGTGACATCCGCCAGTCAAATCTAGGTCATAGTGACATCCGCCATGTAAATCTAGGTCACAGTGACATCCGTCATTTAAATCTAGGTCACAGTCACATCTGCCATTCAAATATAGGTCATAGTGACATCCGTCATTTAAATCTAGGTCACAGTCACATCTGCCATTCAAATATAGGTCATAGTGACATCAGTCATACAAATCTAGGTCACAGTGACATCGGCTATACAAATCTTGTATAAGTCAAATCGACAACAACCGTCATACAAATCAATGTCAAATATAAGAAAGAAATCCATCTGCAAGTCAATTTTACTAAAACTGTTTCTTATCTACAAGAAAAATGGATGTTAATTAATGACAGACTATAAATTCAAATCGCAATTATAATTGTTTATTCAAAATAAAATCATTTTCGTATAATATTTCCTTTGTTGATAAATTGATCTTATTGCATATATTCGATGAAATAAATAATATATGTCTTTGTGGTTTTTACAATACAATAGAAAAAAATTTAATGCCCTGATAAGAATCCAAGGTGAACACATTTGCCCGATTTGCCCAGCGGATGCATAAACGTATTACGTGGTTCTTTGGTACAATGTAGTGATGCTCTTTATTTATATAAATCACTAGATATCGTATTTCAGTATCGATAGCTCTATCTATTCCGTAATTGCGTATTATAGAGTTATCTGTCCTTGCGGGTAGGCATTGATTGTGACGTCATGTGTTTGCGAGCGTAACGTCATACTTTTCGGAGAAAACGGCGTGAATTACGCTCATAAAATAATAACCCAACAATCGACATCTACCCGCAAGGGAGCTAACTCTGTAATATGCAAAGACGGAATAATAGGCGTTTTCCTTCGAAGAAAACAAAGCGGCCTGCATCTTATTTTCTTTGTATAATGTACATAGAGGTGTCATACTAGTGTGAATGGTACTATGAAATAACTCGAAATAAATATTCAGTTTTTATAACAAAGAATAGTTGATCATCATGGATATGCAACACAATGATACTATGAAGCTAACAGTTTGTGAAATAAAATCATGTGTAATAAATAGCATGCATTAAATACAGTGTTTAAGAGGTAACAGCTGTTCTTGCGGACGTACATGTATAATTATTAATGCCTTACGTTGACAGTTTGTACGATTGACAATGTTCTAAACAAATCTAATGTTGAGTGAATAATGAAAAATTATTTAATGAGTAAAATATATAAATTTTCCTTGATTACGAGTGAGTATATTAAATTGAGTACTGTATATGTACGTATTATATCGCTATACGATTTAAACACAAATGTGATTTTGCATAAATTACCGCAACGATGAATGAGCATATTAAAAATTGTTGTTGTATTAACGACGTACACGAAACACAAATAATGTTATGATATTTTAGCTCAAAGGTCATAGTGCTAAAAGCGCTAAAATATGGTAAACTCTGAAAATGTTTGTTTTCAGTAATTCAATGATAGGTAGATATATATTGTTCGAATTCTAATTCTAGTACAATGGTGAATTATCCAATATAAAATATATCTTCGCTATCAAATCGTAGCAGAAAATCCAATTAGTGCTGGAATATGTCATTTTAACACGTTCGTATTTCTCTGTTTCGTCTCCTCTGTTGAAATGTGCTGTGGCAAAGGACACAGACGTTTTTGCACTCGATTAAAGGATGATACAGCATCCTCTTGCAGATATATCTAAAAAAATTAAAGAGTATATAATTACAAACCCTTTTCTGTACCTTGTCTATTAAGGTGTTCATGTATTGAATTATCTAAACTTGTTTACAAAAATCTTTACGCTGAAGCAAACTCGCGAATATAAAATAATACACAGATATATGATATTGTCGACAAGACGGTTGACTGTTTCAAATGTATTATCTGAAGATCATTTAGAACAACTTAGAATTACTTTACGCTAATCTATAGAGATAACAGGATTTGATAACGGTCCGGCTGAAACAAAAAATAGTACCTCACGTTTATTACATAATATAACTAGGCCACAGCTTGGTCATTATTTCTGGTATTTATGTATAAGGAACGCCTTATATAGGAACGCCTTGATATTTTAACACAGACAGTACCAAAGGCCGTACAAGGAGGGAAACAGTCGCATAAAAATCTAAGTGATTATTATACCGCGCTTTCATTTAGATTAAATATGATCGCATGACAGTGAATAAGTTAGATATATATATCTCCCCGGAATCGAGAGGCGATGGGAATAATCCCAGGGGAATAACTCCAGGGAAATAACACATTGGAAGATTCGCGCGTGACCGAAAGTGGACGTCGTCTGCAACGGCAATCAACAATAGCAACACTGTAGCTTATTGTTTTGCAGTCCGACTAATTCAGCAACGTTCTTGGGGAAAATCTTGATGTGTTGTTCTTTAACCAGACACATTAAGATTGCTTACTAAAATTGAATATAGCAAATTTATGAATATTTATTTCAATTTTGTTCAATATGATAAAATAATTATGTCCCTAGGTGTCGGGATACATCTAGTATTGTCTCCCTGGAAAGAGATATTTTTTCTCGATGACGAAGCCCGAGAGAAACTAACTTTTTATAGGGAGACAACTCTATATGTATCCCTTCACAAAGGGCCATAATTATGTAGTTAAAATTTGAAAGAAGAAATGAATTATATTCTTGAGATATATAACGTAAATCGAAAGACAATACCTATTGAATTTTTCTTTTCTTAAATCGTCATATTTTATTTTTCCATGGTTTTCAAATCTACAGTTCCCTGATATCAGATATCATATTTCACAAACTAATCAGATAACTTGGAATAACATAAGCAACAAAACAAGATAATATTCAAATAATTACAAATAATTCATAACTATGTTTCTATACTCTCATTCCGAAATATTTGAATGATAAAAAAAAAAAAAAAAAAAAAAAAAAAATGAGTGATAAAAAAAACAACCCACCAAAAACATACATATATGCCGATGTCGAAAAAAAGCGAAATTGAATGCATATGAAATAAAGTAACATTAAACACAATTGATGAATATTAATAGATTATTTAGTATTAACTAAGTATATAATATAATTACCTGCCACAGTCGACCTAGAGGGTCTGTTTACGTCTGCTGGTCCTGTGCGCGGTGAAGCATGCGTTTGTGATCTTCCGTCGTGTTTAAGTATTGGTTTTATATGTGTGGACGGTCTAGGTTTTGCATAGTAACTGGTACTTTCTTTTAGTGTTGTAGGTTCTCCCAATGGCGTATTGTAGGTTGATGATTTACCGATGTAATGGCAGTTTTCCTGTGTTATTGCAGTAGAGAACTTATTTGGAGTTTGACGGGACGTTGTTGCATTGAGGACGTTGTATCCGTTCCTAATGGTGTCTGTCGAATGGAATAAATCTGTGTTCGAGTACAGGTTATATTGGCCCGTGGATGACATCCTGAGACTGGTCGCAGGCGATTCCGATCTCCCATGTGTTAGAGGATAATTTCTATTTGAAATGGTCCCTGTATGAATAGATGAATCTCTCCAGGTGGAATTTTGTCTAGTTGACGTCGTTGGAAAGCATTCGTTATCTACATTGGTGCCCATAAAACGCCCTGTTTCACTAAGAGCCGACGTTGGTCGCGTTAACGTCAAAGCGTTATCACTGTTTGAAATTGTCCCCATGGAAAATGTTGGTGCTGGCCTTCCTGATGAGACAGAATAGTTGTTGCTTGAAATATTGTTTCTTGACCCAGTCGAGCTACTGCGAGGCGACTTGGACCTTTCTGATGTGACAGAAGAGTTGTTGCTTGAAATGGTGTTTCTTGACCCCGTCGAGCTACTGCGAGGCGACTTGAACCTTCGTCTTCTTCTACGAGACGACCGACTTTGCGTTTGGTGATTTCTCCATTCATTTGCGATTTGATTCAACTTGTTTTCAATGTCGGAACACCCACGAATGCGTAAAGAAATGCCCATATTTTTTGAGGTAAATTGTCTATAAAAAAGTTGCGATTGAAAATATTGCTTATCAACTTCCACAACAGTTAATTTTCCAACTTCTTCTAACTTTTTATATAAATAGAGTCTTCGGTTCCCCCTGACAACCATCCATTCTCCGTTATATTGCATAGCCGCAAGACAGTCTATACCATGAATGTCCAGTTCATCGTTCAGGATTTGACGGAAGGTCTCATCTAATGAGACTCCATTTCTGAACTTGTAACTTACACTATCGTGTGTAAATCGTAGCTGAGATGGCCGCATCTCACACATGCCGTATTCCGTCATATTAGCTGTTGAGGTGATGAATATGAGTGATGCACTAGTGTTTATAAGCTAAATAGTAAGTACAAAATTCAGGTTTTCCAATTATTTGTAACTGAAGAGGCTAACGACGAAATCCTGCGCTAAAAATAGCATGTTGGGCGTAAACATTTTCAGGTAAATTTTGCAGAAACAGAAAATTAATTGCAGCGATTATACCAAGAAATTTTAAGAAAAAACAGAAAACATATATTATTTCTTTAAAATAAAAACATCATATAATGAAAAATGAAAATAATGCAACAAATAAAATTTACGAAATTATAAGTTTAAAATACATCAATAACAATAGAGTTGAACGGCTACCTAGTTTCGCTTTCGGTTAAAGGTTTTATGAAAATCAGAAAATCACCGTCCTATATTTTGTACGACTTTGTCATCACGATCTTTATCATTTAATGCATCATGAAACGACGATAACAACCACCAATGACATGACAGCTACTATGTCAACAAATGATACAGGTATATCTCTCATACATACCGGTGTAATACTGGGATATCCCATGCAATATAAACATATCGTATGAGGCTGTATTACTCTCCTACCCATGTAACACAACCTTGTTACGCCGCTGTTACTATTTTCTCGGTAAAACTTTCATATTATTTTCATAACGTAGTCTAGTTACACTAAAAAGAACGCAAGCATTAGTATTTGTTTTAAAAATATCAAACAATTTTCTGGTATGGGGAATTCCATATTTGCATATTACAGAGTTACCTGCCCTTGCAGGTAGGTATTGATTGTGACGTCATGTGTTTGCGAGCGTAACGTCGTACTTTTTGGAGAAAACGGCGTGAATTGCGCTCACAAAATGACGAAGTAACAATCGATACCTACCCGCAAGGGAGCTAACTCTGTAATATGCAAAGACGGAATAAGCTTACAGTCGAAGTGAATGGCAGGATATCAAAATTGTTAAACAAAAAAAAAAAAAAAAAAAAAACACTTTGAGACATAAAAAACTAAACCTCGAGTTGATTTACAACATTGTGTGACCCTTGGATAGACTATCCCTATCACATATCCACGTATGAAAGAGTCTTAAGCAAAATAAAGTGGGGCAGTTACATCGTGTATCGAATAACTGTCTAACTTTACTTCTGGTCGGGTAAAGTAAAGTTAGACAGTTATTCGTTATTCAAGCGTCACCTGTTTTTACGGATGCAGCGAAATTAAATATAGTCATTTCTTTGTTTAATTCCTTGGAATAACTATATTTTTCGGAGTTTTCCAGTAAATATTTAAAGCACAGATCTTTCTAAATCATCTGAGAGTTTTATTGTCGATAATAAATTCTTATAATCATACATATATCACTTCTAAATACAAAATGCTACAGTTTATTATATTACATTTCAATTATATAATTTCCTTCGCTGAATTCACATTTGTAATATGTATTTGTCGATTTTCACTTTGTCATTCCCATCCATAGTTTAATTTAATTAAAAATATAGGAAAATAATGTTCACAGGATGTAAACCTGTTAAAAGAATATGTGTATTCTATAAATAAACACTAATTTGAAACATGGACTTGTTCTTGATAACTTTAGAATTAATAAGATGGCACGTTCTTTCCCAAATTAATTATATTCAATATTTGTTTTGTAATTTTGTTGTCTTTTTCTCGTTTGTGTCTTTCCGGAATCGAAAGTAAAATAAGGTTATCTTCACAAAGTATGTCCTCAATGGGATTGCTCTATTATACGGTAGTAGCGCGATATATATTAATATGTTCGTTGCCAACTGAGTCCATAAAAGGGTATACTCAGTCAAATCCCTGTTTTAGTTTTAGACAGAATAAAGCTTGTAATTACGGTCGCCGTGGTTGCTGGAGGTAAATAGCCTACATATACACTAATGTATAGCACAGGAAGTCAACTCAATGAAAATGGATGTTGTCATATAGTTTTTGTATTTGGTGGATGGACTGATGAGTATACATGACAGTCATATGTGATTTTTTTTCAGAAAATACGAGATTTGAAAAATCATTTAAAAAATCGGGATATTTACTATAAAACAGAGAAAGGGACGGCAGTCGCCATATTGGAATTTTTACCCCAACTTCGATAAGAGTTATTTTTTACAATAGTATGTACCTTTTTCCTAGAGTCATAGTCACGCATCAGTCCTCCGATAATCCATGATCACATACATACAATGCAAAAGCATATAAACGATGTCTATACAGTCGAAAGCAATATTTTAATCCAAAGTTACCGGCGATTTCTGCCTTGTGACATCGAAAGCAACGCGTCGTAGTAGAGAGCGATTAGAGTGACTTCCCCTGCAATGTAATTTTATGGGTTTAGTCAGAGGTACTTTAATCCTTAATTAATGTTCAAATTGTCCGCGAAAACAGACGTATCGGAATATATTTGACTAAACTCTAAGACCAGGCGTCATGACAAGGCCTATGTCCGGGGACCAGGCGTCATGACAAGGCCTATGTCCGGGGACCAGACGTCACGACAAGGTCTATATACGGGGACCAGACGTCATAACAAAGTCTATGTCCGGGGACCAGGCGTCATGACAAGGCCTATGTCGGGGACTAGACGTCAGGACAAGGTCTATGTACGGGGACCAGACGTCATGACAAGACCTATGTTCGGGGACCAGACGTCACAACAAGGTCTGTGTCCGGGGAAAAGGCGTAATAACAAGGTCTATGCACGGGTACCATGCGTCATGAAAAGGTCAATGTCCGGGGTCCAGACGTCATAACAAGGTCTATGTCCGGGGACCAGGCGTCACAACAAGGTCTATGTTCGGGGACCAGGCGTCATAACAAGGTCTATGTAAGGGGACCAGACGTCATAACAAGGTCTATGTGCAGGGACCAGGTATCACGGCAGTGTCTATGGCCGGGTACCAAGCATCATAACAATGTCTATGTCCGGGACCAGACGTCATGACAAGGTATCGGGACCAGCGTCGGGGACCAGACGTCATAACAAGGTCTATGTACAGGGACCAGGCGTCATTGCAAGGTCTATGTTAGGGTCCAGACGTCATGACAAGGTCTATGTACGGGGACCAGACGTCATAACAAGGTCTATGTCCGGGGACCAGACGTCATAGCAAGGTCTATGTACGGGGACCAGACGTCATAACAAGGTCTATGACCGGGACCAGACGTCATAGCAAGGTCTATGTACGGGGACCAGGCGTCATAACAATGTCTATGTACGGGGGACCAGACGTCATAACAAGGTCTATGTACGGGGACCAGACGTCATAACAAGGTCTAATGTCCGGGGACCAGACGTCATAACAAGGTCTATGTACGGGGACCAGGCGTCATAACAAGGTCTATGTACGGGGACCAGACGTGTCATAACAATGTCTATGTCCGGGGACCAGACGTCATGACAAAGTCTATGTACGGGGACCAGACGTCATGACAAGGTTTATGTCCGGGGACCAGACGTCATGACAAGGTCTATGTCCGGGGACCAGACGTCACATAACAAGGTTTATGTCCGGGAACCAGGCGTCATAACAAGGTCTATGTCAGGGGACCAGAAGTCATAACAAGGTCTATGTGCAGGGACCAGGTATCACGGCAGTGTCTACGGCCGGGTACCAAGCGTCATAACAAGGTCTATGTCCGGGGACCAAGCGTCATAAAATGATCTATGTCCGTTGACTAGGTACCGACGCGATTTGTTTTCAAGGATAGGTTCCCATATAAACATACAATCAGCGGTCAGTCTCCCAATGTATTCTGTATATGTTGTCACTTTAATAAGTTGCTTGAGTATGTCAAAGTATTTATTCTTGTCACGACCACCTAGTTTGAAGAAACAATCGAGACGACAATGCAGTCTACCGTCGGTGTTTGATAGATCTACACTTCATCTAATATATCGGTATGTATAAATATTGCATTTTTCAATATTTGGTTTTCTTATATTACTCTTGAAATAAAACATATTAATTGTTTTGAAATATTGCCCTTGATAAACAATAACATCATACCATCTTTGTTAAATTGGCAATATCTTACGAATTCATCTCAATGCATGATATAAAATGTAATCTAAATAATTCAGTATATAAATATTCCTAGGCATATATATGAACTTTTCAACACACTCAGTTTTTATTTGTTTTTTTGTTCAAAGGTTGCTCAACTTTAATAATTACCAGATATACATGTAGATGATCTGTCATAAAGTTTTCTTTCACTTTAGATTTATAATATAAGTTTTCATTCATTTGTCAGTCTTTTTATATTTGAGTTCGGAGATGTGAGACATGTTTTAACCGAATTTGTGTATTCAAACTGACACGCGAAGGTGAGGATTGAAACGGATTTAAGCACCGGTTTGAGTCAACGTATTACGTATACGTGTGTCGTTTGCTTGGCATTCTGAGTTCATTTTACGTGTTTCACATTTGTTTTTGAAAGATTGCTAGTGTAGAGAATTCTTTTTCGTATTGAATATAGTTGATAATGCAACAAATTATTTGCTAAATCTCTGTAATTCTGATATTTTCAATACCGAATTGTTTTGCAGTTCTTTTTTCATCGTTTAACTTTATGTCCAGTTGCGTAGTAAACAACGTATTAAAATAAGAAGGTCGTTTCCACTTGTAGTTATACCATTCAATCTAAACCAACCAATCCCAATGCAGATTGGTCAAATTACACGTGTGAAATAAATACAAATTTAGGAAATGGATTTATCACACAGAAAATCGCGGAAGTTATATGATAAATATACATATTCATTTGTGTAAACATCCAATTTATGTACAATGGCGCTGTAAAACTTTATGCGGTATGATTTGCGATTACACGTATGGAATAGGCTTATGTTATTATACAAAAAGTACACGGTGCAGTGTGGATATACATACTAATGTATCAGGGTAGGATATGTCGTTTTGTGTTAACACGTAATTATGACTGTAAGCATGCTGTTACTTGAGAGAACATGTATATGTTGTTTGAATCACACTCTGTGGTATAATGGGCACTCCATCTGTTGGTTAAAGGCTCTATGATGTTTAGATTTCAAAACCCGTTGTTTACGATTGCAGTTCAGCTGTTGTTTTAACTCTCACTTTTGTGTGGATTTCACACATCGTTGCTCTCCATTTGTTGTTTCAATACTCTCTATTGTTTGGATTTCACAAACCGCTGTTTTAGGATGCATTCCATTTGTTGTTTCAATACGCTCTGTTGTTTGGATTTTACAAACCGCTGTTTTAGGATGCATTCCATTTGTTTGTTTAAAGGCTCTCCGTTGTTTGGACCCTATTCGTTGTTTTAGGATGCACTCTAAGTGTTGTTGAAATACTCTATGTTGTTTAAATTGCTCACTTCTTTTTAGGATACCCTTCCTTGTTGTTCAAAGGCTACACTATGTCTATATTTATTTCATCTATTTGTTTGTGTGGGAGACATAACGTCGTTAAGAATTGTTTTGAAAAGAGACTCTCCGGTGCTTTAGAATACCAACCAATTGTTTGAATGACCATTTCTTCTCTTTGAGTGAACGACAAGGCATTTTTCTTCTTCTTATGATATCACAATTCCATCAATATCGATGATTATGTTGTGTTGTTGATTAGCAGGGGCATACATAAAGGTTGTGCAGCAGTTTTTGTACAGTGAAGGTGCAGGATCTTACAGTCCTACTTTTCCTATTGTTCCGTTGGTTTGTTACAACGCCATTGCTTTGCTGACCCTGGTGTCTATAAGGTATACAGGCTAAAGACATACAGTGCTATTCTTATTCTTAACTGTTGCTTATGTTTGGAATATAAATATTCATGTTCAAGCAAACAAATGTTCTTTCCTTAATTTAAAACAAGTGTAACCTAATTACTTTTAGGTAAGTACCGTTATTTCCTGACATAACCGATGGCATTATAATCAAGCAAGTGCATGTAGATTAAATTTAGTTTCTGTCAAAAGAACGAAATAAATATAGCTTCATTTATATGTAATGTCTTTTCAGCCCTAAAATACTGCTAAAATGACTGCTGAAAGGTCAGCCAGCCTCGTTCTGGTGGATTATATAACATTTGGATCTGCCATCCTTATATCAATTTCCATTGGTGTGTACTTTGCTTTTGCCGGAGGAAAACAGAAACCACAAATGAATACTTAATGGGAAATCGTCACATGAAAGTACTTCCGGTTGCGCTCATCACTTATGGTTACATTTGAATCCTCGATTACCATGCTGGGATTTCCGGCGGAAGTGTTCGTTCATGGGGATCATGTTTTGGTGGGCGTTAACTGCATTCATGTTTGCAAATCTGATTGGAATTTTGATCTGGGGTCCTCTGATTCATCCACTCAAGAGTGACAAGTGTCTTCCAGGTAAAACGTTTCATTGACCGAAATGTCTTATCGAAATGCCTTGAAAGCATCATTAACTTCCTATTGACAATTCGTATATGTATGATATATTTTGAACGATTACATTTGAAGCTTCGTTTACCTTAATTAAAAACAACAGCAACAAAATATTCTTTATCTAGACATTTGTATGTGATATCAGAATGTAGATATTTCATTTGATTGCACAAACGTATTCCTTAATATTTCATGTTAGTAGCATTGCTATATAGTTCCGTATTGTTTTCGATAAACTTAGTACCTTATGCTTATATTATTGTTTGTTATATCTCCGGTGGCCGAGTGGTTAAGATGTCCCGACATATTACCACAAGCCCTCCACCTCTGGGAAGCGGGTTCGAATCCCTGTGGGGCAGTTGCCAGGTACTGACCGCTGGTCGGTGGTTTTTCTCCGGGTACTCCGGCTTTCCTCCACCAACAAACCTGGCACGTCCTTACATGACCCTGGCTGTTAATAGGACGTAAAAAAAAAAAAAAAAAACCATTATCTAAAGTTAAATTATGGTAATAGTACTGCTCGTTTTATTATCAGTATCTAGATATTCGTTTTGTTAACATTATTTACTTTAGTTTCAGTATATAGAGCATCGTTTTGTTAACATTATTCACTTAAGTTTCAGTATCTAGAGCTTCGTTTTGTTAACATTATTTACTTTATTTTCAGTATCTCGAATTGCGTTATAAATCACGTGGTATGCGACTTCTAGGGACAAGTGTGGCGGCTACTGGTACTGTAGGTATACTTTTGTTTTACTATTCACACATTAACCAGGCCTTGGTAACTTCGTCTTAGGATTTTAATACACGAATATTCATTTCATGTTGTTGAACTCTTATGAAATAGGCAAGCGTAATTTTGTTATATCTTTATTACCACTGAAAATTTTCCTGAAGAGCTACCACATACCTCACCAAGGATGAACGCGTTTGGAAGTTTGTCATTGGAGTTCTATATATTAACTACAAGCATGGTCACGTATTGTTATCTTGGACCAATAAATATATAGATTGTGGCTTTGGAAAAAATATGTGTCGATCAAGCCGCTGTGATGCACATGGACATAATTCGACATCATAAAAACCTGTTGGCCTCCTTAAGATACTGACCGTGTATCCGATGTAAATCCTCAGATATATAATTACATATTTTCTAGTAATGCTACATGTGCATGTAGACCTCCCCAGAGTTTGTGAATAGTTTGAATAGCCATGTTTTGCATGATATAGTAAAAAAAATCGCAGGTGGTGAGAATCTAAAGATCCGAAGGTATTCATGTTAACTTAACGCTAAGCCAGATTCTTGCTTATTTATATATATATACAGTGATTTTTATAATAAGTATATAACACTGTTATTTTAATCATCTATCTTCGCAAATATTATGATACAGTATTTCCTAATAGAAAAACTTTGGTAAATATCATGTACATGTAGCGGTGATTTCAACATGAAGAAAAGTGAGAAAAAAAATGATAAGAATACATTGATCACAAATCACAAAGTTTTTTTGGTATACCGTAATTTTTTGCCGAAATGCTCGAACGTCGGTGTAGATACGGAGAAAACAACAGTTTTTATTTCATAAAGTTAAAACGGACTATTGAAGTTATATGCTTTGAGAAATTGTACAACACTATCTTTTTTTAGAATATATCTTTCAATCGAGCCTACTGCGTATGCATCGTAAACTTCTACTAAGTTGAAAAATCACGATAACTGATCCTACTGACACAAAACCGGTCTTAGAATACGTAAGTCATAGCAAATTAGTTATCGACCACAGACTATTTACCATTTAGACCTGTCTATAATTTAAGCAATGTGCGCGATGGTAAATGACTATCAAGCTAGTGAAGGTAAGTTTAGATATTGCACATTTTTAAAGGTCGTCATAAATTTGGCCGGTCAAAAATATTTACGACATATAAGATGATCAGTGATGTTTTTTTTTAGAAAATGGTGTCAAAATTCAAACTAGTGGAGAAAACTCTAAGGCACAGATAATTAAATTTAGACTCCTTTGAAAGAATTAGTCAGATATAATAGTTGTTACAAGTCGTCGTGATCTAGTACATGATCCTTCAATACTTGACTCGGCTAGACCGTCTCTATAATATGGACCGTCACCAACATGTATACGGCCGCGATGTCGGTGATGTTCAAAATTTTAGAATGGTGTCAAAAATCAAAGTTCATAATAAAAAGAAAATACATCGGCAGAGGATAAGAAAATTTGGACTCCTTTGAGTAATTAGTCAGATATATAGTTGTTCGTGTCGTCGTGATCTAGTACATGATCCTTCAATACTTGACTCGGCTTGACCGTCTCTATATTGTCACCAACATGTATACGGCCGCGGTCGCTTCAACTTTGCAACTAATCAGTTCATAATAAAAAGAAAATACATCGGCAGCTTAAATTTATAAGTTCTTGGTTCATGTGAGGCCTCAAAATTTAATACGAAATCGCATGCACGTGGTAGTCCGCTCCAATGTTTCACTTTAATTTGCTACATGATTCACATCATCTACTCGGCTCGGGTGTAATTACGTAACGTAACCTTCACGCCTGTGTATACGCCCCAGGACACGGCATGCGACAACCATTGACACGGATGTGTATTTCACGGTTGGTTGATTTTGTACCTGATATCGTAAATTTACCTGTGACATCATTATATACATCCTGTATATTGGTATCCCACTGGGAATCATATCAATCAATCGACTCATATTAAGCAGAAATTTAGATACATGTATCTATTTATACTTCTATGTCTCTGATATACAAATATGAGTGACAGAATTGATCTGGCAGAAATCAGCGAGTGTTCACAGTTCTCATCATCACAGATTTAGATTTAAATCTCTGTTATCATGTAACCATTTTTGATTTAATAAAATGGATGTAATCAAGGATCTATACTTGGTCAGAGATTTAGATAGTATACTATTTATGTCTCTGTCTTGTTATATACTGAATGTAAAGTGTATATGGATCCGTAAAACTTAATCTAGATATAGAATAAACTAGATAAAATTCTGTTTTCTTTAAATATTAACTATTGTGTGTACCATGATCATACCGATTTGAAATTCTGTTTTCGTAATCAGAAAGATACCGTTTCAAAAAAAATTTATGGCTAATCAGAATTGTTTCAAAATGTAATGACGGCAGTAGGACAGGATATCTTTGTGCGAATGTTATAATATGCAATTGTGTTTGGATTGTTTTATTTCTCCGTTTATTTTAACCAATACTTTATAAGTGATACGTGATCTACGTCCTGGTTTATGCTGGCATTTCACAAAAGTTTCCAACTTCATTTTAGTTATATAACCACCTACATTTAAAATCGTATTGTAAGTAATTCGCCTACCGCTGTAAAATCATGAAAGAGTTTTATAACAAAGATATTTTCCCCATCTGTATTGCAATCACTGAAAGTTATATTTTATACCTGCATTGGTTTTACGTGTATCGCATATTGTACTTTAATTAGAAGACAAAATTATGACTGTTTTCATTGAACTTGCATCTGTACCCTGCATTTACATGTAGCACATACACTGCATAACTTGATACATATTTAGGTAAAATTTGAATATGATATTAAAAACAAACTACTACGTCTTACTGCATTTCTTGTGTCAACCCATAAAACTACGATGTTTAATTTAGTGTTTTACGTGAAACACAATTACGACCTTTTAGTATTGTTGACAAAATACCAAAAAGACCACTGATGATTTATTACGATGTGGATTAATTCATATCATACAGTTCCAATTCAGATTGTGTACATATTGTAAATGTATGCATGTTTAGGCATTCTCGAGTTCGTCAGTGTCGTTACAAGGTGTAATGAAAACAACACCGGGTACTCATTCTTTAAAATAATATCAGTCATAAATTAACCTTAGAACATGCTATATGTATTCTTATTTGTATTTCTTTGTTTACATCAAATTGGATATTATATTCAGGCCCGTAGCAGTCGTGTCACGGACTAAGCGGAATACTGCGCTGTTTACGGACAACAGTTTAATTACTAGGTGCTCATTTGCTATATTGAAATACGTTTATATTATAATGTAATATCACGCTGATCTAGAAATACCATTTTAGGATAAGAGAGTAGGAAAATTTTATAATTATGATAAATGATGCATTCTAATGCAACTTTTAAAATATATTGTATGTTCTGCTAACTTAAAAAGTTCAGTCAAGTACAAGTAATACCTTTTAAAGTTTGGAAATCATATTTGACATAAATTCACTTACTCTTTGTAGGTAATTAACGCAGATATTACATGTACTATATATATATATATAAGGTAACTTAAAAGACATATATGGAAGACCTCGTTGAAAAAAATTACGTTCCAACAGGCAAAGGGCTTATATTGTTACACTAAGTTGAAATAAGATAATTCCTTTTTGGATTTTTTCTTTGATATTACTGAATGGGAAAGTTACTTCCATGTGAAATAGGTTTCAAAGAATTTTGCTTGATTTTAGTATCAATCTATTGAAAATATAATGAGATTGATACCAGAGATTTTAGATATATCAAGGAAATCTTTAAAATTCTTGAAATAAAATCATTGTGAATTTAATTTAATTTCATTCATAGATTCTATTGTTATATTTTCATAGATATTAACAGTAACATATATTATGTATATATGTATCTGATATTAATTCTGAACACTTATTGAAATAAAATCAAATAATACACATTTAGATAAGTATCAACACAGGTAACTTTTACAGGTAAATTTACCTGTTGGCATTGTGACTCCTTTTAGGAAAAAGACTATAACCACTGTCACAACAAACTACCCAACAGGTAAATCCAAAATGCTGGCGTTCAGAGATACACCCATTATGATTGGCAGTTTCCACAGGTACTTTGTTTTCCAGGTGCAACGAGGGGATCAGCTCAAGTGTCACCCTTACCTGTATGGATGGAGATGGACCCCTGTGGTCAGCTAAAGCTACATGATGTTTCCCACAACTTCCAAATACCAATAATTACGTGATTAATTAGTCGGTTAATTGCAAGGACGTATTATAAATCCTTGGTTATTGGTCAAGTGATGTGACACCTGCTGATTAATGTAGTCTATACAGTATACATGGGAAGCGTAATTATCATTAGTAATCATGGCGACAATCTACGTGTAAAATTAGTAATCCCTCTTCACTTGTCTTATGTATACTTAAGAGGGTTATTGTGTGTCAGCTAGTGTGCATGTATGTATGGTGAGAGTGGGTGTTTTTTTGCATGGATGTAAGGGTATATTCTGTGTATTGTGTTTGTATATATATATATTTTTTTTTTCAAACCGATCAGCCGAAAGGCTCAAGGTAATAAAAGAACTGACATGTGAATGACCTGACACTCAGAGAGGAGGGAGAGAGTAGTACAGTTGTAAAAAAGTGAATCGTTAAGATGAATAGAACATTTATGAGTTACTTATTCTACTCTCTTTAGAAAGTGCGAAAATAAGAAATCTGAACGAAAGTTCTATCCCCATTGAATATACGTAATCCTCTATCTTCCGCCAGCCTCCGCCTCCAGGTAAAATAGTGCAGGGTTATAGGTCGTCCATCGCGGTTCCCACAAGCCTTTGTGCCTCATTGATAGGCATTTTAATCGAAAAGCATACAAGAAGACGATAGTTCAAGTAAAAAACCTATGAGTTAACAAAAATGCATCACAGTCTTGTTAGAAAATCGGCAAAATATTAATCCCCGATGCGGCTCCTCTGGCGTATCTGGATCACAAGGACGTTGATGAGTACAGTATCGCCTTTAAATAATGGTAATTATAGAGAGAATGATAATAGCATAACATGCTGATATTGAAATCATTTAATTTTACACGTTCTTATATTCCAAGGGGACACAGCAATCTCGTTAACCAAATTATCTGAATGGCTTTCAACTTCAACTACTATTTATGCCACATTTTCTTTAAATTCCATTTCATTTGCTGTTTGACAAGAAGTTGCATATCAAAAGTGTAAACAATTGAATATGAACTCTCTATGTAGGCATTACATTTTATGGCAGGAAGATTTTATGACGCCACTAGCCGATACTGGTTCCGGACAATATGGTACCGGCAAAACAACCGTAAAGGTACATACATATACTTGCAGCAGAAAACTGACTAAAATACCGTTGCACCCCATCAGCGAGAGCTCCAAAATGTCTGCAAAGGAATTTACTTACACTCTTTCATACATGGTGGATAACACATTAAAACAATCATTAACTTAAAACAATTTTCATTATGCTGGAGCTAAAAGAATTATCTATGGATACTAATACAGTGACGTTGTAAAAATAAATAGATGGAATGCTGCATGAAAAAGACAGGTGTATCATGACACTATTAAAATAATGTATTGTTAGATTTTTTTTACCGATATCAGAACTGAGATTGCGGTGTTTATAGTACAATACTCTATGTTACACACATTTACCTAACCGACACGATATTTAGTGGTCCACTGTGTCCAGTGGACAACACTGTACTGTCATAATGATGGTCCACTGGATACTGTGGTCCGTCACGTACCACTGTATGGAGTGGACAGCTTTCCACTCTTGTCCACTGTAAGTACAGCTTCACGTTGTCCAACTGGGTGGACAAGTGGATTTTGTCCACTGGATAGAGCTGAAAGAAGCAGTATCTTTCATTGATTAGGACTGTGCTGTTTATTTTGAATGGGTCTCATAACGAAATCAAAATATTTTTGTCTGATTTGCCAGAAGATATAGCATGAAAAAATAAATGTTTTTTTTGTTTTGTATATGAACAGAAATCCTGCTGTTTGTATATTTAGTTACCAAAAGCATATACTAATTTACAAATATATATTATTCGCTAATAGTGAATAAAAATGCAATACAATTGTAAATTAATATAGGCTTGTAATAAATAAGACAGGAAAATAACCCAAGCTTCTGCCATAAATCCGTATATGGCAAACCACACAGTTTATCTTTGACATCAGAACTGTATGTCATCAAAATAAATAAAAAACCTTCAATATTGATGCTTTGTTTATTGATTATTATTACAAAGTTATGCTTATTTATTCTGGGAAAAGTAAATGGGAAAAAAAGAATCACTAACCTCCAGGGTCGACACCGCAAATTTGCGACGATTGAACCCAAACCTCGTGTTAGGGAAAATCTCAGCGTGGAAGGCAGTATTTCCCATAATATCCACATAACCCACGTGACTCCAGCCACGTCCTCCGACCGTGAACATGAGGGTAAGCAAGGGTGACCAATGGCACATCTGTAATTCCTTTAATGAAAGAATGCCATCACTGATAAACATTTAAACAGTACAAATGAAAGCGAAATGGACATAGAGAAAAACCTCGTTTTAAATTTTGTTCGACTACTTCTTGCTCTTTCCAGAACCGGAAATGTGATGGTTCAAAGCAGAGCATGCCCGTACATGAAACAACATATATGGAATCTTTCAGGTTAGCCGATTATCTGTGCGTTCCATTTGCGGGTTCGTACCAGTTGTACCAGAACTAATGTACTGTATCTGTAATGGAGCGCGCTCCAGCCAAACTGATTCAAATGGTTCGTTTCTTGAAGAGTATCACTTGGATTTAAAATGGTGTTCCGATGTATTAAATTTGCCATCGAAATTTATTTTTTGATAAAAACAAGCGTAATATATTAATATTCGTTGATATTCTATAATGTATTGGCAAGTATTTTGAAACGTTTTATGCATTTCTTTTATATTCGTTATGCGATTAAAATAGAAAATATATTGATTTTAAATTCAAAGCACATCGTTAATATGGGTGCCGCAATATAAGAAAAACAAAAACGCGTTCCATTAGGCGGTGTCGTATCAATTCAGTACAACTGGTACAAATCTGCAAAAGGAACGCACGCACGGTATGGCGACAGTGAAACGTTAGTGCCAATCGGCATCCAATATCATAAACACTCTGCTGTGAACATTAACGTTTGAAGTTTAAAACAGTCACGGAAATCGGGATAATGGAACAACCTATTAAATCTAAAATCAGGACTACTAAACGTCGAGTCAGGTGTCATTGCTAACACGAAAACCGTATTTCCATCTTTATTTTTATTTTCATTACGGATATAATTGAATTTCAGTCAGGATGCGCTGGATAAAAAGTCAAAGACAGAAAAGTCTCTTCTTACACGAGCCTGCAGGAAGACATGTCAGCACGCAGATTGTAATAAGTCAATATTGCTATAGTAACGAGCATTTCTATTGCCTGAGAAACAATCATCCCAAATAAAATTGACACGCAATCACTGATTTGCTGATACAACGGCGCATTGATTTCATAGAAAATATAGTCCCTAAAGAGGTTCGGAATTTCAAGGGATTTGAAAAGAAGATTGATTTACAAGGATCAACGAAAGAACGTTTTGAAGAAAAAAAATATAATAAAAAAATGATATAAAAAATGTTACAGTAATTTCTATTACAATTTTTCGCCTTCAATAGTCGATGATTATACCAACATGGAATAGGTGGATAATCAAAATAAAACCTAAACCAAATCACATGATGGTAACAAGTCGTAATACTCACTGCATGTATGAAGTCCAAAATCATCTCATTCATCATCGATTTATTCATCGATGTCATCGTGCTGTTAGAGCCTATATTGAACAAAGCTTTTCGGACAAGTTGTTGTACATCCATTGTCTATAAAATAACAGGAAACTTATACAAAATAACATGAGACGTTTCGAATGATTCTTTTTTTCTGTTATTGGTTCTCTGTACTTACCACTATATACATAGCGAGAAATGCTAAATATGCCAATATTAAATACGGTAACGTTATAGCATAATATGATTTTTTCTAGTAATTTTATTGGTTAATATTGGTCACGTTGATATTTAGCATAAGACCTCGGTGACCGTTGGGGTAGTATAACACTAAATACGCCGAATAGGATATTTTAAATCATATATTGGATACAAATTTTATCTAAAAATAGCAATAGTATAATTTGAAATGCATTCTTAATAAAAGAAGAACGACGACCTTAGTAATTCCATCTTGAAGAACCCGATGTTTGGGCGATGTGACATCACAATAGCAATATCGAATATCCAGTAGTGAATATTATCAGAGTTGTTTGGATTTATTAAGTTAATGAAGACATTTTAAGGCTCTTGTAACGAAAGACTTAACCAGTCCATTATGATCTATCAGTGGTAAATAAGTTAAGTTAGGTGCCATCAAATAATTTCTAGGAATAATTGCGATGTTTGTTGGAATCGTTTTCTATTGACACAACAAAACATATTTATATATATTATCATATTATCATATCATATTTATGTCATTTATGTATGATCTACAGAAATATTATTCAAATCAGATTTCTACGATTTAACTGATCTATCCTCAGGAATTCATAATGTACTTTTCACACCCTGACATTGAAATATTTCAGTTGTCTCTTCAGGCGTGAATGTTCCTTTTTCACAATTGAACAGATATTTATAATTCGTTTCTGTCAATCTTTATTTCATCAAAAAAGGTAATTATTAAGACTATATTTATAATTCATTTCTGTCATAATTATGATACTTACCCCATTCTGAGTTGCGACGAAGAATGTCGGAAGGAGAAGAAGAGCGACGTTGTCAATGCTCTCTGTATATGTCTGAATGCGAAACATATCCATATCATCACTCAGTAAAAATACCATCCACAGAGAGCGGATACTTAGCGAGGATCTCCTTTTATTATTCCGTACATACTGGTCTGCCTGCAGAATAACAAGTATGTCAACGTCATTTTATAAACAATTGCATATTGCAGAGTTATCTGTCCTTGCGGGAAGGTATTGGTTGTGACGTCATGTGTACAAAATAATGACGTCATAATGGATACCTACCCACAATTAGGGTAACCCTGTAGATTCATGAATTGAAGATACTTAAAGAATTAAAAAAAATAGTCAAAACAGTTTTTTGTCACATACATATAACTGTATTTGTAAGCAATAAAAAATTCAACAAGCAAGAATCTCAAAATATTGTCTTTTCTATTATCAATAATATTTCTTAGAATTAAATAAGAAAAAGATTTTTAAAAAGTCAAGTATTCATTACTGAGTAATTTTGAGAGGAATCAGAACTGAGGTCCCAAGCAGAGACAAATAAACCTATATAGACCACCAAAGTACCAGGGAAAATTAAACATTACTGCCAAGTGGTCTCTATGTTCAGGTCATATTGAGTTACTGTAAACCAACTTTTATTCGCGGCTATTAAATTTCGCGAATTGCGTTTCAAAACAAGTTCGTGGAGATTAACTTTCGCGGAACACACTACATATAGTATGATACACTATCATCCTAAGTCATATCGATCATAATTCGCGGAGATTAACTTTTGCGAATTTAAGTCGATCGCGAAACCCATCCGGGAAAGTAAATCGCACGCAAATAAAAGTTGGTTAACAGTAACAGCAGTGTTTGGGTGACGGAAAAGGAGCTTCATCAAGTGAGTGATCTTTATAGAGAGGTGGCCGCTATGACAGGTTTTTATCATACTTACTGTAACAAGCACTTTTTCTACGGAGTTTGCGTTGCCCATGAGAGTGATATTGATTTTCTCGTAATCTTGTGATTTGTCCAATGTCTCCATCAAATTGTTAATCTGCTCGTTATCCATGCTGCCAATTTCATATGTAATTACAAAACGACCCTCGTCTGACAATATCCGGATTACTCTATCCACGTGAAACTCTGCAAGTGTCAACCATATGTTATACAGATATCAATAATGAAAAAATATGAATAAATTGAATACGGGAAACAAGTATGGCATCCGGTTGCTATATCTTTTGCTATTATAACCTAATAATGAAACAATAGTAATATGCAATACACTGTCCGATTCCTTTGTTAACTTTATTATTTCATGATTCATATTGTCTTTATGCTTATATTTTTCTATTGAATATCAAAGAAACACAATTTAACAAAGCATGACAATTTATTGACTCGTGCCCTATCCGGGCCTCGAATTCACGATCTACGGCACCCAATCGCCTAGCCAAACATATCTGCGCCTTGTACCACTGCGCCACATCCATATCCCACATTTTTTGTATCATTAATACAATATTTTGAAATGAAATGCAAATTAACTCCTTTTTTAGAAATACCTATGCTGGGAAAGATGATTGATGCGTATTGCATAATAAGAATTAATTTCCTGTTTTCATCATTGTTAACAACATGAAATAATCATTGTTGTAATACTCATTTGCTTTCTCGAACGTTAACAACACGAAAATTATTTATTTATTCCCCGTTTCAAATTGTAAGAAAAAAAAATTGTGACAGATACCTGCATTTCATGATTTATTTTATCATTCCCTCTCAATAAACTATTAACTCATCACCCTTCATATTTATTAGCATACCAAACAATATTTGTTACCTAACTGTAAAACTTGAGAATTGATTTAAGGATTAACTTGAATAGATTTTTTTTATGTTATAGAGATATAACTCAAAAATCTGAGTGTACTCTAAATAAACCGCCAAGCGGTTTATGATGAGAGTACACTCAGATTTTTGTGTTATATCTCCATAACATAAAATAATTATTCAAATTAATCCTTATAATTCAATTTTATAAAGATAATCTCTTCAATACTCAAAATTCATTTTGGACTCTTTTGTCTATGAAATCATTACGCTGTCATCTCAGCCAATCAGAAGCAACGGTACAAAACGCGACGCCATTTTTTCCTTTATGGGCTGATATAAATAAATTTTTAAGCCAATGAAAACGCTCTTAACAAGCAAATATTATGCAATGAATATATAAGCATAATTTATCATCATTGATATTTAAAGCACGTAGTCATTGGAAAATATATTCCCACAGATTAAACAACCTTATCTCGTAAACCGAAAATCCAGTTTATAAACATTTATTTACTCATACCCTATATATAGTCAAGAGCAATTGCATTCAAATTAGCGTAGTTGCAATAGTGCGTGAATGCGACACGATACATTGGACATGTCTCTGTACCCTACTGTGTTCATAACATTTTTAACGCAATCAAAACACTGGTGATATGCCTATAAAAACTCAGATAATATTTGAATTAGCTATACCAATCGAAATTCTAATTTAGCTATGATTACCTATTGATTTATCATACAGGATAATCAGTTCCGACCAGCGAAGGTGATGCAGCACCGATAGAATGTTAGAATCAAGGTAGGACAAGCTGTGGTTAATATAAGTCGAGGACAAGTGTTCCTGGCTGAAAAGTGGAGGTAAACATTTATCGCTTTGTGTCGTCATGTCCGCCGGCGAGAAGGACGATTGGCAGTTGTTGTCTCGGTCGACAAATATCACTGGATTGGTGTTGACTCGGCCACCGAGAGTTAATATTGGAATGTCCTCTTTAATGATTTCTTTTGGTAAGCCACCGATGCCCGGCAGGTCATCAGCGAGTAAAATGGCGTCCATGCCTCTGTGTTGGAATTCAATTACTGTAAATCAATAAAAAAATATTGAATATACGATAAAATATAATTATGTTGTTAAGCGTATTAATAACATCAACAGCAATTTGGAATAGAATATGGTTAAATGTTTGGTATGTAATTATTTTGCTTCATGTTCTATGTAACTGTTATGATCAGTAAGGAACGGCCTTCCCTGTAATGAGTATACTGTACAACACTTAAAATTCGCGGGAATAATATTCGCGGTTTTTTTGTAAAGAGCATATTCGCGGAGGGTAAAATTCACGGTTCACAATTCCCATAAATCATTAAACTGTCGTCCTTAGGTATGTTATTGAATTTCTTCACTAATGTTTAGAATTCTTGGTTTCAGTAAAAACGCGAATACCGAAAATAAAACACCCGAAAAATGTACCCGCTAGACAGTATGTGAAGTGATTGCGTGTTGTGTATCATTGTGATAGCGGGATCTCACTTAACAATATTGCCAAAGAAACTATGTAAACAATAAAATCAGCCAGGTCGCACCTGTGAACGATAAAAAAGTTTACTTCCAAACAAATTAAGATCAGAATCTACCGCTGTCATTCACTATGTATGTCAATGCAAATGGATGTAGTCCAAATCCTGTCTCACATTACTGAGCGTTCAACTATAGATGCAAATGTGGCACACAATAACTGTATTTCTTAAACTCACCTGATCCCACGGAAGGTTAACTGTGTGTCTAAACTCACCTGCTCGCACGAGTTTATACATGTCAATGCTGTCGATATAAGTCCAGTGCAGTTGGACCAACAGGGACTCGTCCCAGACTGTAGTAGACGTAAATGTCTGGTTAGCGCCGTTTTGGTTGTGGCACCCTTCCGCTATAACACCTATATGTCAATGAAAATATTGAAGGGACAATTCTGTGAAGTTTATTCTGTTACATAACAACGAAGCAAAATATGACATAAATATATTGTTCTACATTCCTTAGGCCAAAAAAAAAATGTCTGATAAGGTTTACCCGACCGACCCTATTATTTTGCCCCCGGCCCTAACCCCCCCCCCCCCCCCTTATTTATGAATTTTTTATTTTGAATAGTCGGGAATTCGATCTCAGACTCCGGTTCCGGCCATCATGTTAGAGTGAAAGACACTAAAAAATTTAAAAAAAAATCCTCCTGACCGACCGACTCTATTTTTTGCCAATGTAACCCTAACCAAACATTTTTTTGCCTTATGAAACATATAACAAAAAACATGTATTGACAAATTCCACAACATTGTTAAAGGGACAATTAAGTGAGGCTTACTCTGTTACACAACCACGAATCAAAATATGACATAAGTGGATTATTCTACATGGAACATATAACAAAATATTGACATATTTCACGACATTGTTAAGTAATTTAAATGAAACCGTTGAAATTTCAAATCATATAGCAATGCGATTAAGCAGCTACAATATGTACGCTGTACGCATACCCAAAACAATGTCACGTACATTAAACAAATGTAATACATAACCACTGTTATTAGGCAAGATCATGCACCTACTAAGGTAAACACAATACTGTAAGAGCGAGTAGTTCTAGACAATATCGCTTTACTCCATTGGCAAGGGTCAGGGTACGAAATACAAGAAGTCACGCCACAATGTGCAATGGCGGACAGCGAACGAGATCACAGTGCGCTTTTCTGGCATATCAAAGTTAAACCAAATAATTTGACTTCAATTTGTTTCCGATATTTGTGCATGTTTTAATGTACTCTTAGACTGAATTGTTTCTTCAAATAAGTATTATGTATAATTCAACATTGCTTGTAACGAGCATTTCCATTGGCCATCATCTGATAGCGTCACCGTTCGTAACATAGCATCATGATTGGCTAATGCATTAGTTTAAATATTTCACAGAAAAAAAAACTCTTAGAAAAAATCTTAGATATTATTAACTTATATTGAATATCTTTATGTTATTGAAACATACTATAAAACCATCTTTCTTTCGCGGATATTATAGATTTCTTTTTTGAGAACAAGTTCTCGAAGATTAACTTTCGCTGTTTTAAAATTACATGAAAATATCTATCATTTTAATCATGATTTATATAAATATTTGCGAAGATAAGCCTTTGAGAATTTATTCTATTCACGAAATTCGCGAAAGTGAGTTGTACGCGAAAGAAAATTTGTTTACAGTAACACACAAAACCCATGTACTATCGCCATGAACCACTTCACGAATTATTTTGAATTTACTCTTATTTTTGTTTTATGTCGCCGCTACGCTGTGTTTAGTATATACCTTGTGAATTCGATTCTACCACTATAACCTTATTAAAAATAACCTGTACTTGAACTAGATTCACATGACATATCTTGTGGATCGAGCAACGCGTACTTCCGAATACATTGTTGTGCTTTCCAGACTGTATTTACTAAAAACTTTTTTCTATTTACAATGCACTTTGGATTAATCGATCGCGACATTTGATTACGAATATGTTATTGTATGAGAAGTCGTTAATATTATTTACATTATGTTTCGGGCGCTTTAATGTGGGAAATGTGCTGGTTCTCATTTTTCTATATTGATAGTGATGTACTTAAGTATGATCAGTGTAACTGATGTACCTACTGTTCCGTTTCTAGTACCAGAGCATTGTACCAGCAAAACGTTAAGTCATCGATTAGCAATGACAGCGATGATGAAGATTTTGAGTTCTTTGTCATTCACCGCTTTCTGATGTTCTGCATGTTTAAAACGTGAAATGCTGAGGCAAAATTAACGGTTACGATTTTAATCGGCAGTTTACGTTCAACCTCTCTTGTCGATCGTGCATTTTAATACTGTGGTGCACCAGTTACTTCCCCTTGGGGATGGGATGCAATGTTGTGTGTCAATGTAAGTATTCAAACGCCTAGAGGCCTATATTGCCAATACATTAACAAATACAATTACATCACAATAAAAATTACCCAAGCGAAACATTTCAAATGTGGAATCATGTTATTTATAGCTCACATGGGAAACAAAGGAGAAAAAAACCCTAATCGGACGTCAGTATTCCCTAAATTAATGACACATTCAGTACTGTACCATAGCTATTGGATATATTCGGTTACCTTGGTATTAGGTCATATCTATTCATATCAATACAGCTATGCTGGTTTACGATGATAACATAGTAATTACCGACCAAGGTCCTAGCTTTCTGTTAATTATAATGTATGAGCTCATAAATACTTATATTCAGGATAGAATAAAACCGCCATAACTATATCTAATCGATATCATAACATTACAAATAGAACATTATTGAACAAAAGATACAAAAAAAAAATGAAAAAAAACTATGATCTAAGTCTGTACCAAAATGATGTCGATCACCTTTCATTATTTAATTCTCCCCACGAACAAATGGAAAGTTTGACAAGAAAACATTTTTTACTAAATAAACAAAGTCAACGAAACTAATTTATGAGGTTTATGAACATGCTTTCACTTTAAGGAATTCATATTCAAACTTCAGCTTTATACATGTTTACAGAAGTTAAGGAAATTATTAAGTTAAGATGCTTACCTTAACTTCTGCAATGCTTTCTAATGGGGAATCGTAAGTTAAAGAATTCCTTAAAATTAAGGAGTGCTATTGGAAGTGGTCTGTAGTATCCTTGGTAAATATTCAAACTCACGAAGGCATTCTATGATTGTCAGCAATGTCAATTAAATCAAAACCTACTCCGCGAAAAAAAATTAAAAGCGAAAATATATTGTGCTGTATGCATCAATAGCGACCGTTGTAAACACCATTCATGATATATACATTTATCATTAACTTAACGTTTCGGGATATTATTTTGTAATAAACTAAACCGTATAGTAATCAATTTCATCATTACCTGACACATATAATCTTATCCTCCATATTGAAAAAAATAAAAAGGTATGAATTATGAATGCGTAAAATGTTTCATTTGATTTTCGAAAACAAAACCTTATCAATAACAAAAGGTTCGTTCAATCGCCACTGAATAGATTAAAGATAATTAGTTAAGGGAAGTGAGTTGTGAAGCTGCGTGCCTAGCATGGAAATAGGATTAGTAATATGAGATGAAAATCGAGCAGAGCATTAATTGTATTTTAATGAGCTGTAATTTCGCAATTTTCATTTTTTTTGCGAACATTAGTTTAGCGATATCGCTTACACGAGAACATAAGTTTTATACATCTTTTACTTTTAAATAGTAGATTTTTTTAAAAAGATTAGAACATTTTTTTTTGCATTTTCGCAACGTGATTTTCATTTATTCGTCAATTAAAATTAAGCGATATCGTTTATACCAAAACGTAAATTAAACTCATTTTTTAAATTTAGTAAATATTTTGTTAATATAGAACATTATTTTTGCCTTTTTGCAAGATACAAATTTCACGATTTTCATATTTTTGCTAATTTTAAGTGAATGAAATTAAAATGATCAACTAAATGGATGTCCTTGATATTAATTACTTAAACTACACCATGTGTATATTGCAAGTTTTTATGTGTATTTTTGTGGTAGCTAAGGGTATTTTCTGTTGTCAAGGCAAACCATATTTTGGTTTTCTTTCAATGTATTTCAAAATGTGAACATTGTCAATAATTATGTAACTTTTCATGTGCATTGATTGTCAGAAACTATGTCTGACATGGCAATAAATGTCCAAATATAGTTATTTGTTGTCGTACTTCCATGGAAACTATATTTAAGCAAATGTTAGGAAAAATAGGTCCACGGAGATTTGTTTTATTTAATAGTATTGCTTCATCCAACCAAAATAATATTGATGTCATTTGAAGAAAATCCGATGTGATAAGTAACAAAATTATCCAAATTACGGGTTATCCATAAACTGCCAAAAAGACCTTCATAGTTTACAATAGCATGAATGTTTAACCTAAAATTGAAAAGATTAACCCAAAGTGTGATATTTAAATGTGTTACTAAAATAAATTGACGCAATAACTCCAAAACGATATTCATAGTCCACAATATCATGTTGATCTTCACCATAACATGCACCAACATAGAGATTCCAGGGGGAGCTTATATTGAAAATGTATGCATCTATGTAGTAAGTAGTTATTGTGTTGTTTTTTAAAGTCGCGCTTGCTTTTAGCTTTTACATGTGTATCGTCACACAACGTTTAAAAGCAACGTACTTATTGATCAACAAGTTAAATATACAGCAACTTGTCATTTGAAACCAGATAAAAATACAAATAAAATTCTCCAGTGGGACTGTTGAAATATGTATTCGTCTCGATACATTAGTGTCAACAGCTAAACTTGTTTGTATCCATCTATCGGTGTTGTTGAAATTCATACAAGTAACATTGAGTCCGTTCAATGAACACTGTAGAACGGCGTTGCATTCTACTTAACGTGTGACAGTATACATTTCATTGCTGTATGACATGCAACAGGGCTTTGGTGATTCGTGTTGTTTCTATCGAGAACAGTAAATGTGGAAATTTATGGCGATGTGAAAATTTATGCTTATTATTCGGAAAAGTTTCACCGCGAAAAAATCGCTGACGCGTAATATTCTGTTTTGTTCATAAAAAACTTGTTTCTTAAAATTCAAAGGTATGTGTATAGCGAAAATAATAAAGGCACAAAATGCCACTCATGCAAATCGAGAAATCAAATACTCGCTAGTCACATCCTCTCATTTAACTTAACTGCTAACCACATGATAAAAATGAACACTTAGTAAGAATATGATATCAAATAGAATTGTTTTACATTGTGCATTGTAAGAGATTTTAGCTTTGTTTTATACATTCGGTAACAGTACACCCGAATGTTAATTATATTAATTTTGTTTAGCTGTTGAGTCCAATGCATGTATGGAAATGAACACTTGAACCTTCCTTATTTTAACAATGATAGGAGATAATTGTCATTTGACAAAAATATATAATATACGGTAATGCACTGTTGATAGTGACTAATATCTTTCAATTCATTCAATAAAAAACCAAGAATAAAAAAACCCAGTAAAGCTACATATTAACACAAAATTACTTACCGATGTCCAACATAGGTGTTTGCTGTGCACTTAAACACACTTCAAAGAACAAAAGAATTTCACAAATGAATACGACGTCGATCATGGAGAGTTTTATATATCCCATTGTGATTTCGGAACAACACATTTACAACGACATTATTTCACTCAAAAATAAATTTCAAAGTTAATGAAGACGTATGTAGCGTTTACTGAACAGTGTATGATTAAAACATACAGAGCGGCGGAAATAGCTTAGTTAATGAGAAAACAGGTTTACTCCAGAACAAGCCGATCCATGGTCTGAAATGACAAAACTTTGAAACACAATTAAAATAAAATATCCTAGAAATTTATCCAACATGTTACATGTAATACTATTCATGTTTAGGACATGACTTCACTAGCGAATAGGTCATCTGATTAACTATTGGCTGTTGTATTGACTCGGTTTACGTCGTTATTCCAAGTATTTAAACCTTCCGATAGGCTTCCAATTCCCTCGGAAATTGGCTAGCGTCATAAACACATACCACATGCTGCTGGTAACACCATTTTATTCTATTATATTATGATAAGCCGATAGTCAACCGTGTGTTTAGATATTAAATGCACATTTACGTTAAACCCTTAGCTGTTTGAAAGCCAATGTAATCGATTCTGATCACTGTAGTCCACTATTGAATGATGTTTTACTGTACAATAATGTTAACCCGAGCGGGACGTCCCTAGAATAACACGCTACTGGCTGCAAGCAATATGCATTACAAATACGTTCGGGCGAGTATGCTTTCCATTGTCGATCTTCGTAAACATATTTTAAAGTTATAAGTGTTGTGTTACAATAATTATCAATAATACTCATTCTGTAGCTGTAAAAATAATCGCCTTTACTTTATATTAGTTTGAATGAACTCCAAAGAAGATGCATAACTTGTATTTTCAGATATTTAATTAATATCAGCACAAATCGTTATACAACCAAGGAAAAACTAAAAAAAAAAACGCAGGGATCCATTCGTAAAAAAAACTCAACGTTATCGGTTCTAAAAAAACTTTCATCGGTAATAATGTAACTTTAGTAGGTAATAAGCGCTTTTGGTGTAAATAGGGAATCGTTTGTGTTGTAGTGTAAACGTTACAGGTAATGAATATAAAGCATATCAATGAACGTATTGGTAATTGAAATCAAACATGCACATACAATGGAAAGCCTATCAGGAAACATTTTGCATGACATGGTTTTAAGTTATTCTAGTTCTTCCAAAGATTCCCTTGCGTGTCACATTACTCAATACTTCAGAGGTGATACATCACTGTCGGTACGCCCACCACTGGACTATGCATAGTAAAACTGATTGCAGTTCAAGAAAAACAACCTGACCAATCACAGGCCTGCAGAGACTTGAAAATACATATTGACACCCAACTTTAAAGCCACACAGTCAACCATAGTTATCGTTTTTCAAATTATTTTGATGTACATCAAAGGACCAAACTATCTGATCATCAGTTAACACGCAAAGAACCTTCAGTTTTACTATGAGACAGTCCAGACGTAAATAAAGTGACAATTATTGTAATCCTTGGAATATTAAGGACGACTGTACATGACATACGTTAAGTAATTATCTAACTTAAGTCCTTAAAATTTCTTTTATTACGTTTTTGGCAGTGATATATAGGTTTTTATGGTGAACTTAAAGTTCAATATATGACATTATACTCACATAATAACCTTTATGTGCCTGTATGTTTTTACTAGAACCTTTGGCGGAACTAGTAGTGATGGTCTTCTGTAAATGGAAGCAGCAAGAAAAAATGTAATAAATATAATCTTGTTTCTTGATGACTACCAGTAATATTTCATCGCGTAAGAGTCTGTGATAAAGTATAACTGGTATTCAGCAAGAAACAATGAATATCCTCTCATTAATTGCAAAAGTACCTCACAGAGGTAAACGATAAGATACGAGAAGGCTAAAAATAAAATCAGGATTAAAATACTACAATTCATGCTTACTGCATAAATACATTATTTACCATAAAAGGTGTGATTTAAGAACCATTTGAGAAATTTGAAAACCAATGAGGTAACTATGGACAAAACTATATTTAAATAAAAGAGTGCATTGCAACTGTTAACTAAAAAGTCTAATTCTGAAAACTGTATTATTCTAGACGCCCAAAACAAAAAATGACAAAATTAAGTTGTGAGAGACGTCATAATCATGACATCACTATCATTGTGACGTCACAATTGTCGCGTCAGCGATCACGGAATATGGCTATTGAAACGACTGGTTTGTCTGTAAAGATATTGAATTTTTTACTCTTTATTGATACAAGATCTCTTGGAATTCATTATGAAATTGTTATCAAATGTAAATATAAGCATTAAATGTCTTTCCGTTGGCGGTCATAGCCAATATAAATGCCAAATAGACAAAGGCAATTTGAAATTATCATTTTATTACATTGTCAAAATATCAATTATTTATCAAGTGTTTTATCGCGTACTTCTAAATTAGTAAGAAGAGCTCTGTCTACTTCTATCAAAAGTCCTATCAAAAACATTTTTATTGTGTCATATTATAAAATACCTCTATAGCGATAATTGTTTGGAAAATTGCTGTATTGATGGGACATCTACTGGAGGCTGCGTTATTTGTGTTGGTCTGTGATATATATTGAGAGGTTGTTTGTCCACGCCAAAGCATCGGGTCATACGAGACGCCGAGCAGAGGTAGACGAGTCAATACGATCACCTTACATGTCGGTATAATTTGTAAAACCTGGATAGTAAATATTATCATTAACCCATAAACCCGGTAATATTGACATATTCCATAAGGATCGGATGGTATAAGTGATATGGTCCAACGAACTTCGTAGTATAAACAGCAAAATATCTCCGTGTCACGTTCATTGTTTATCGGGCAATCAAAATGTAAATTTCTGTCTCGTTCTGCTGAGGATCAGATAACAGGATGCTGGAAAGCGATAAACATAACAATACAAAATGGGTCAACGTCAATCGGATCGTCATGTTTTGTGAAAGTAGATGTAGTTTGTGGGCAATACCACACGAAGCATCATCAATATTCCTTACTCAAAAGGAATTACTTGATCTAAATTTGTTCATAAGGAAAGCATAACACAAATATGAAACTCCTATGTTTCTATCAATATTGATATCCATGGATAAATTTAGGTTAAATGATGTTTCCCGAGTAAAGGAACGTTGACGAAACTTTGTTTATATATGCCACACTATTACCACAGGTTCCATTACACACCATGAATTTGTATTGTTTTCACTACGCTAAATATAAGATTAATTTATTGAATAACAGTTGATATCTTTGGCAACGAGCCAAGATATTGAAGCTAATTTGACTAACAAAATTGTGAACTAACAGTAAATATGTTACAGGTTCTCTGTCATAGTACTACAAAAATACACCTAGGTAGGTCTTTGTTAAATTGGTGGACAAATCTTATGGAAGCTGTAACATGACCTTTGGAATATATAGGAACATAATTATCAGCTAATATTTACATTTTTGCTAACTCATTACATCTTATGTTACTGTTAGTCTCATAATCCCCATGACAATGCCATCTATGACGTCATGTATTCAGTATCGATCGGCTGTTAATTGCTTGTAATGTTCTTGTGAAGGAAGGATATTTTCATCATAAGTCATTTATCTTGTTTCATTACAAATTTTAATTGGGATGCTTTTTATAAAAGGTCAACTTACCAGAGAAAAGGCCAACTAAGAAAAAGCCATCAAAAGGTAGAGGACATTTGCCTATTTATGGATCACGTTTATAAACGTAATAATTAGCAACAAAACATATATAAATAAATAAATAAATAAATAAATAAATAAATAAATAAATAAAAATAAACGTCAGGGTAAATGCAAAAATCAAGCTTTCGAGATGCTTAAGCTTGTGGGTTTTATTTTGTACAAGTAATGTTTTACTTACATTTTCATTATTTTGTAAGGATATTTTATGTCATTTTATCTGAAAGTATGACGTTATGTTCTCGAATATGTCGTCATAATCAATACCTACCTGTAAGCACAGATAACTACGTAATTTTCAATATCAAGGCAGTCTGTGTGTTGTATGTTGCATTTGCAGTATAATCTATACATTGGTTTGTTGGGAAGAAAAATGGAACAGAATTAATTGATTTGGGTCGTATTATGTTTCGTTAGGCAATATAATCATTATAAGAAAATGTAACGTAGACGGAGAAATTGAGAACCGACCAGAACTATCATGATGATCTTATGCACTGAAATTAGCTTTTCACACAAAAAAGAAGACAAACGTTACAATAAGGTTAATTACTTAACCTTGTGTGGAACTTTATTCCAATTCGAAGTAAATGAAAATCTGTAATAAATATCAAATCACGGTCCAAATTTTAAAATAGACAATGGCCTCGAAATTTTAACAGATCGAGAACCCAAGTAAACAGATCAAGAACCCAAGCACACACCCAATAATGAGACAACGAACCCATGGAAATGGACCAAGAAATCATTATATATTCAAGAACCCCTCCACCCCCCCAATAAAAAACAAAATAATAATAAAAAATCATTAAACAGATAATGGACGCAATTACATAAACAATGATACAGGCAATTTAATTTCACAAAAACAGTATCCTTCCACACACAAAAATGTATAAGGTCATTACATATAACCAGATTAAAATCACACGGATTGGCATATGAACATTACGGTTAGTGTAGGCAACATTGGTAATAGAATAAGTAAGTAAATTAGGATGAATTATTGATGGTTCATTTTCAGCAGCGGTGCTCTAATACTATACATGTTCCATATCGATTTCTATCAGAAACGGTTAACTTACTCTTAATAGACAATCAAGTAAAATAAATGATTTTTTGCTGAAAGAAGGGAGTCGGAATTGAAATTTCGGTATTTGATTTTCTACTATATTAAGTCTATATAGCCTTACATGTTATGACCAATCATACTTGTTCTAATGGATTCATGGGAATATAACAGCATTTATCGCTCCGTGAATCAGTCTTATTCTATGGCGAAGACGTCTAAATGACAATGAATACACTCCGCTTTGGAGCTGCTCTCATCACAGCAGTTCAAATAGATGAAGCCTCTCTCATATAATAGACAATTACTGATAGAAGATGTATTTGGCACACCCACTTTATCACCGTTATTTGGGTCCATCATTTTTCTGATTGACTATTTGCCGTTGATCCAAAAAAGTGTTTCTGTCATATATACTGAAGTATAAATATCTAACATGTCCTATATTGTTTCATACATGAATTTGACACCTTAGGGTTCAGACGGAAAGGATTTTAAGATGGTATCAACGTATAATGTTACGTATGTTTGCTTTCTGGCGCTAAGGTAAGTTTTACTAATACAGGCAATACAAATAGAATACAAATACTGTTTTTCTGATAACGGTGATAAACATTTATCTATCAAGGATTCGATTTTGCTTGTACCGGTCATTTAATTGTTTAAATAGTATGTTTTGAACGTAAAATGTAAAAAAAAAAAAAAAAAAAAAATGACGTCGCTTTTGATGACGTCGACTCTGATTGGTTGACACAGTTGACACAAAGGCGTAGTAATTTGCACGGAAAAATAGTCCTACAATAAGTTTGACATCTACGAGTTTTGCACGAGTTTTGTTATTTGTTATATCTTTATAAAATTACAGATATATTCAAGTTAATTCTTAAAAGAGTAAAACACGATTTAATGTTGTATTATCCACCGAATCCTCTACCGCTATTTCTTTTTTTAATATTGTATTTATGTTTACGTTGTTGCAACAAAATCAGATTCTAATTATTTATCATATAATTATTTCAATACCAAATCTAGTGACATCAATTTAAAACCCAACATCAGATGATTAGCGTGAGTTATCCCCCTTACCTCCAGACGAAATTATTCGAGTATGAGTAGAAATGTTTTGTTATATAATATTGATTAAATTCATGCAACTATCTGAGTAAGAATTGCCAGACGGATAAAACGCAGTCGTAACCAACACTGGATGATATTTTGAGCATGTAATGAGCATCTTTTCAATTAGAACGGGAAAATAAGGAAAAGGGAACAAAACTCGATACTTGTGCCTTCTGTAGACATGCCATCGGTCTCAATGATATATAAAAAACATCACCAAAATTTGAGAAGATTATTTTTGTCTCTCTTACATGTCAAGTATTAAAACTCCGAGAAAGTCTTATCAACATTTAGTGGTCCAGCCTAACAAACACAATAAATAACCACACAACTAACTTACTTAATGTAACTAACAGTCCACATTTTGTACAAGAGTCTGTCTGGAGCTTTGGTTGCTCAAATATCAAGCGTATTTTCGATTTGACCACGTTTTGTCTAAATTTTGTCAATTTTGAAAACCGTTGCTAAGGTCATCTTAAATGTTTAGTATAGCTGCTTTTATTGCAATTATCAGATTTTCAAATGCAAGCTTTTATGTTCCGAGTTATACAAAATCTCAAATGTTGAAAATGTTACCTTACATACATGTATTTATTCTGATCTATCGTAGAGTTTCTTACATTCGTTCATACTGCGACTTTCGGAGTGTGAATGAAGGAAATGAACTCTGGTAGATCAGAATGCCGAAATATCAAAATGGTTTAAAAATCGTAATGTTTAACGGATCAGTTTTTTTTTTATATTTCCCTTATTCCTTTTTTAAATGTTCTAATCTATTACTTGGATTGAAAGCTATTGCAAATAGTTAAACTTGTAAACTTTTCAATTTCCAGTTCCTATATTTTGAAAATGGCATGCCTGGGGGAAATGAACATACCAGCTGCCGTGTCAGATGATCCCGAATCACCGAACGCTACACCTGGAATCAAAAGTGAAGCAAGATATCTTAAGCAAGAACTTGAAACACCGGGTCAAATGTCAACAGTATTTCTCGGTGTCCAGGGCGATTGGCAAAGTGATACAGAAAGAAGTGATGGCAAAAAAGGTGACAAATTAGAAAAAGCAGTTGAAAAACCTGAAAGTCTTCCAACATATTCTCTTGAAAACACTGTGCAAAGTGAGGAATCCGATAATATGGCAATAAAAGAAGACGCAAAGAAAGACAATAATATAGATACCGTGATAAAAGTGTTTATAAACGGAGATTTAGCATCGGAAACTGAGACTAATTTAGACAAGTTTCCCAGCACAGCTCTGCCAGGACATGACATTGACAACGTTGCCATAACTACAGAATACGCGCGTGTTAGTGGAACAACCAGATCAAAAAGGTCACCTGGGTGGATTTACAATAGAGGATATGGCAGACGACCATGGAAACGGTACAGAGAGTTCTGGAACTGGTACTACCCGTATAAAAATACCTTTGATCCCCTGGCTTCCAATATCATTGGTTAATATCTCCTCTACGTGCATGGAAACATCTTTGTTAATATAACTATCATGATGGTGTTTAAAGTTTAAAGATATTATTAAGCATAAAATGATACCAAATGACTGTTAAAATGGACGACAACGTGCTAATAAATGTTAATAAAATATATTTATGAAGTAGAATTCATTAGTGTTATAAATTTGTGTTTGTTCTTTATTAGGTATTAAATGTTAAAGTCATAGCCACCAGAGTTTGAGGGGCCGCGGTGGCCGAGTGGTTAAGATGTACCGACATATAACCACATGCCCTCCACCTCTCGGTCGCGAGTTCGAATCCTATGTGGGGCAGTTGTCAGGTTCTGACCGCTGGTCGGTGGTTTTTCTCCGGGTACTCCGGCTTTCCTCCACCAACAAACCTGACACGTCCTTAAATGACCCTGGCTGTTAATAGGACGTTAAACTAATCAAACCAAACCACCAGAGTTTGATAAAAGAAAGCTTAAACTGTAAACATTTTATAAAGATAGTAAGTATCTTTCATTGCCCCTCAAAGAAGAATGGACAACCCGATCCCAGCGAGGAAATCTGGAATATTAGCACGGGGGTTGGAGTTGGAGCTTCGATCAATACACAGAAAAAATGTGAAGTGTAGACTTCTAAAGCGTTTCAAAAGAGTGACAATTATTTGTTTCATCATCGACAATACCCGCCATGCAAAGCTACAGCGATACTAGCCATACAAATCTAGGTCACAGTGACATCCGCCATGTAAATTAATCTAGGTCATAGTGACATCCGCCATGTAAATTTAGGTCACAGTGACATCCGTCATTTAAACCTAGTCACAGTCACATCCGCCATTCAAATATAGATCATAGTAACATCAGCCATACAAATCTAGGTCACAGTGACATCCGCCATTCAAATATAGGTCATAGTGACATCAGCCATACAAATCTAGGTCACAGTGACATCGGCTATACAAATCTTGTATAAGTCAAATCGACAACAACCGTCATACAAATCAATGTCAAATATAAGAAAGAAATCCATCTGCAAGTCAATTTTACTAAAACTGTTTCTTATCTACAAGAAAAATGTATGTTAATTAATGACAGACTATAATTCAAATCGCAATTATAATTGTTTATTCAAAATAAAATCATTTTCGTATAATATTTCCTTTGTTGATAAATTGATCTTATTGCATATATTCGATGAAATAAATAATATGTCTTTGTGGTTTTTACAATACAATAGAAAAAAAATTAATGCCCTGATAAGAATTCAAGGTGAACACATTTGCAATATCATTGGTTAATATCTCCTCTACGTGCATGAAAACATCTTTGTTAATATAACTATGGTATTTAAAGTTTAAAGATATTATTAAGCATAAAATGATACCAAATGACTGTTAAAATGGACGACAACGTGCTAATAAATGTTAATAAAATATATTTATGAAGTCGAATTCTTTGGTGTTATAAATTTGTGTTTGTTCTCTATTAGGTATTAAATGTTAAAGTCATAGCCACCAGAGTTTGAGGGGCCGCGGTGGCCGAGTGGTTAAGATGTACCGACATATAACCACATGCCCTCCACCTCTCGGTCGCGAGTTCGAATCCTATGTGGGGCAGTTGTCAGGTTCTGACCGCTGGTCGGTGGTTTTTCTCCGGGTACTCCGGCTTTCCTCCACCAACAAACCTGGCACGTCCTTAAATGACCCTGGCTGTTAATAGGACGTTAAACTAATCAAACCAAACCACCAGAGTTTGATAAAAGAAAGCTTAAACTGTAAACATTTTATAAAGATAGTAAGTATCTTTCATTGCCCCTCAAAGAAGAATGGACAACCCGATCCCAGCGAGGAAATCTGGAATATTAGCACGGGGGTTGGAGTTGGAGCTTCGATCAATACACAGAAAAAAATGTGAAGTTTAGACTAAAGCGTTTCAAAAGAGTGACAATTATTTGTTTCATCATCGACAATACCCGCCATGCAAAGCTACAGCGATACTAGCCATACAAATCTAGGTCACAGTGACATCCGCCAGTCAAATCTAGGTCATAGTGACATCCGCCATGTAAATCTAGGTCACAGTGACATCCGTCATTTAAATCTAGGTCACAGTCACATCTGCCATTCAAATATAGGTCATAGTGACATCAGTCATACAAATCTAGGTCACAGTCACATCTGCCATTCAAATATAGGTCATAGTGACATCAGCCATACAAATCTAGGTCACAGTGACATCGGCTATACAAATCTTGTATAAGTCAAATCGACAACAACCGTCATACAAATCAATGTCAAATATAAGAAAGAAATCCATCTGCAAGTCAATTTTACTAAAACTGTTTCTTATCTACAAGAAAAATGGATGTTAATTAATGACAGACAATAATTCAAATCGCAATTATAATTGTTTATTCAAAATAAAATCATTTTCGTATAATATTTCCTTTGTTGATAAATTGATCTTATTGCATATATTCGATGAAATAAATAATATGTCTTTGTGGTTTTTACAATACAATGCAAAAATTTTAAATGCCCTGATAAGAATCCAAGGTGAACACATTTGCCCGATTTGCCCAGCGGATGCATAAACGTATCACGTGGTTCTTTGGTACAATGTAGTGATGCTCTTTATTTATATAAATCACTAGATATCGTATTTCAGTATCGATAGCTCTATCTATTCCGTAATTGCGTATTACAGAGTTATCTGTCCTTGCGGGTAGGCATTGATTGTGACGTCATATGTTTGCGAGCGTAACGTCATACTTTTCGGAGAAAACGGCGTGAATTACGCTCATAAAATAATAACCCAACAATCGACACCTACCCGCAAGGGAGCTAACTCTGTAATATGCAAAGACGGAATAATAGGCGTTTTCCTTCGAAGAAAACAAAGCGGTCTCCATCTTATTTTCTTTGTATAATGTACATAGAGGTGTCATACTAGTGTGAATGGTACTATGAAATAACTCGAAATAAATATTCAGTTTTTATAACAAAGAATAGTTGATCATGGTTATGCTACACAATGATACTATGAAGCTAACAATTTGTGAAATAAAATTATGTGTAATAAATAGCATGCATTAAGTACAGTGTTTAAGAGGTAACAGCTGTTCTTGTAAACGTACATGTACAATTATTAATGCCTTACGTTGACAGTTAGTACGATTGACAATTAAAACAAATTCAATGTTGAGTGAATAATGAAAAATTATTTAATGAGTAAAGTTTATAAATTTTCCTTGATTACGAGTGAGTATATTAAATTGAGTACTGTATATGTACGTATTATATCGCTATACGATTTAAACACAAATGTGATTTTGCATAAATTACCGCAACGATGAATGAGCATATTAAAAATTGTTGTTGTATTAACGACGTACACGAAACACAAATAATGTTATGATATTTTAGCTCAAAGGTCATAGTGCTAAAAGCGCTAAAATATGGTAAACTCTGAAAATGTTTGTTTTCAGTAATTCAATGATAGGTAGATATATATTGTTCGAATTCTAATTCTAGTACAATGGTGAATTATCCAATATAAAATATATCTTCGCTATCAAATCGTAGCAGAAAATCCAATTAGTGCTGGAATATGTACTTTTAACAAGTTCGTATTTCTCTTTTTCGTCCCCTCTGTTGAAATGTGCTGTGGCAAAGGACACAGACGTTTTTGCAATCGATTAAAGGATGATACAGCATCCTCTTGCAGATATATCTACAAAATTAAAGAGTATATAATTACAAACCCTTTTCTATACCTTGTCTATTAAGGTGTTCATGTATTGAATTATCTTAACTTGTTTACAAAAATCTTTACGCTGAAGCAAACTCGCGAATATAAAATAATACACAGATATATGATATTGTCGACAAGACGGTTGACTGTTTCAAATGTATTATCTGAAGATCATTTAGAACAACTTAGAAACACTTCACGCTTATCTATAGAGATAAAAGATTTTGATAACGGTCCGGCTGAAACAAAAAATAGTACCTCACGTTTATTACATAATATAACTAGGCCACAGCTTGGTCATTATTTCTGGTATTTATGTATAAGGAACGCCTTATGTTGATATTTTAACACAGACAGTACCAAAGGCCGTACAAGGAGGGAAACAGTCGCATAAAAATCTAAGTGATTATTATACCGCGCTTTCATTTAGATTAAATATGATCGCATGACAGTGAATAAGTTAGATATATATATCTCCCCGGAATCGAGAGGCGATGGGAATAATCCCAGGGGAATAACTCCAGGGAAATAACACATTGGAAGATTCGCGCGTGACCGAAAGTGGACGTCGTCTGCAACGGCAATCAACAATAGCAACACTGTAGCTTATTGTTTTGCAGTCCGACTAATTCAGCAACGTTCTTGGGGAAAATCTTGATGTGTTGTTCTTTAACCAGACACATTAAGATTGCTTACTAAAATTGAATATAGCAAATTTATGAATATTTATTTCAATTTTGTTCAATATGATAAAATAATTATGTCCCTACGTGTCGGGATACATCTAGAATTGTCTCCCTGGAAAGAGATATTTTTTCTCGATGACGAAGCCTGAGAGAAAATAACTTTTTATAGGGAGACAACTCTATATGTATCCCTTCACAAAGGGCCATAATTATATAGTTAGAATTTGAAAGAAGAAATAAATTGTATTCTTGAGATATATGACGTAAATCGAAAGACAATACCTATTGAATTTTTCTTTTCTTAAATCGTCATATTTTATTTTTCCATGGTTTTCAAATCTACAGTTCCCTGATATCAGATATCATATTTCACAAGCTAATCAGATAACTTGGAATAACATAAGCAACAAAACAAGATAATATTCAAATAATTACAAATAATTCATAATTATGTTTCTATACTCTCATTCCGAAATATTTGAATGATAAAAAAAAAAAAAAAAAAAAAAAAAATGAGTGATAAAAAAAAAACCCACCAAAAACATACATATATGCCGATGCCGAAAAAAAGCGAAATTGAATGCATATGAAATAAAGTAACATTAAACACAATTGATGAATATTAATAGATTATTTAGTATTAACTAAGTATATAATATAAGTACCTGCCACAGTCGACCTAGAGGGTCTGTTTACGTCTGCTGGTCCTGTGCGCGGTGAAGCATGCGTTTGTGATCTTCCGTCGTGTTTAAGTATTGGTTTTATATGTGTGGACGGTCTAGGTTTTGCATAGTAACTGGTACTTTCTTTTAGTGTTGTAGGTTCTCCCAATGGCGTATTGTAGGTTGATGATTTACCGATGTAATGGCAGTTTTCCTGTGTTATTGCAGTAGAGAACTTATTTGGAGTTTGACGGGACGTTGTTGCATTGAGGACGTTGTATCCGTTCCTAATGGTGTCTGTCGAATGGAATAAATCTGTGTTCGAGTACAGGTTATATTGGCCCGTGGATGACATCCTGAGACTGGTCGCAGGCGATTCCGATCTCCCACGTGTCAGAGGATAATTTCTATTTGAAATGGTCCCTGTATGAATAGATGAATCTCTCCAGGTGGAATTTTGTCTAGTTGACGTCGTTGGAAAGCATTCGTTATCTACATTGGTGCCCATAAAACGCCCTGTTTCACTAAGAGCCGACGTTGGTCGCGTTAACGTCAAAGCGTTATCACTGTTTGAAATTGTCCCCATGGAAAATGTTGGTGCTGGCCTTCCTGATGAGACAGAATAGTTGTTGCTTGAAATGGTGTTTCTTGACCCAGTCGAGCTACTGCGAGGCGACTTTGACCTTCGTCTTCTTCTACGAGACGACCGACTTTGCGTTTGGTGATTTCTCCATTCATTTGCGATTTGATTCAACTTGTTTTCAATGTCGGAACACCCACGAATGCGTAAAGAAATGCCCATATTTTTTGAGGTAAATTGTCTATAAAAAAGTTGCGATTGAAAATATTGCTTATCAACTTCCACAACAGTTAATTTTCCAACTTCTTCTAACTTTTTATATAAATAGAGTCTTCGGTTCCCCCTGACAACCATCCATTCTCCGTTATATTGCATAGCCGCAAGACAGTCTATACCATGAATGTCCAGTTCATCGTTCAGGATTTGACGGAAGGTCTCATCTAATGAGACGCCATTTCTGAACTTGTAACTTACACTATCGTGTGTAAATCGTAGCTGAGATGGCCGCATCTCACACATGCCGTATTCCGTCATATTAGCTGTTGAGGTGATGAATATGAGTGATGCACTAGTGTTTATAAGCTAAATAGTAAGTACAAAATTCAGGTTTTCCAATTATTTGTAACTGAAGAGGCTAACGACGAAATCCTGCGCTAAAAATAGCATGTTGGGCGTAAACATTTTCAGGTAAATTTTGCAGAAACAGAAAATTAATTGCAGCGATTATACCAAGAAATTTTAAGAAAAAACAGAAAACATATATTATTTCTTTAAAATAAAAACATCATATAATGAAAAATGAAAATAATGCAACAAATAAAATTTACGAAATTATAAGTTTAAAATACATCAATAACAATAAAGTTGAACGGCTACCTAGTTTCGCTTTCGGTTAAAGGTTTTATGAAAATCAGAAAATCACCGTCCTATATTTTGTACGACTTTGTCATCACGATCTTTATCATTTAATGCATCATGAAACGACGATAACAACCACCAATGACATGACAGCTACTATGTCAACAAATGATACAGGTATATCTCTCATACATACCGGTGTAATACTGGGATATCCCATGCAATATAACATATCGTATGAGGCTGTATTACTCTCCTACCCCATGTAACACAACCTTGTTACGCCGCTGTTACTATTTTCTCGGTAAAACTTTCATATTATTTTCATAACGTAGTCTAGTTACACTAAAAAGAACGCAAGCATTGGTATTTGTTTTAAAAATATCAAACAATTTTCTGGTATGGGGAATTCCATATTTGCATATTACAGAGTTACCTGCCCTTGCAGGTAGGTATTGATTGTGACGTCATGTGTTTGCGAGCGTAACGTCGTACTTTTTGGAGAAAACGGCGTGAATTGCGCTCACAAAATGACGAAGTAACAATCGATACCTACCCGCAAGGGAGCTAACTCTGTAATATGCAAAGACGGAATAAGCTTACAGTCGAAGTGAATGGCAGGATATCAAAATTGTTAAACTAAAAAAAATGAATAAAAAAAAAAAAAAAAAAAAAACACTTTGAGACATAAAAAACTAAACCTCGAGTTGATTTACAACATTGTGTGACCCTTGGATAGACTATCCCTATCACATATCCACGTATGAAAGAGTCTTAAGCAAAATAAAGTGGGGCAGTTACATCGTGTATCGAATAACTGTCTAACTTTACTTCTGGTCGGGTAAAGTAAAGTTAGACAGTTATTCGTTATTCAAGCGTCACCTGTTTTTACGGATGCAGCGAAATTAAATATAGTCATTTCTTTGTTTAATTCCTTGGAATAACTATATTTTTCGGAGTTTTCCAGTAAATATTTAAAGCACAGATCTTTCTAAATCATCTGAGAGTTTTATTGTCGATAATAAATTCTTATAATCATACATATATCACTTCTAAATACAAAATGCTACAGTTTATTATATTACATTTCAATTATATAATTTCCTTCGCTGAATTCACATTTGTAATATGTATTTGTCGATTTTCACTTTGTCATTCCCATCCATAGTTTAATTTAATTAAAAATATAGGAAAATAATGTTCACAGGATGTAAACCTGTTAAAAGAATATGTGTATTCTATAAATAAACACTAATTTGAAACATGGACTTGTTCTTGATAACTTTAGAATTAATAAGATGGCACGTTCTTTCCCAAATTAATTATATTCAATATTTGTTTTGTAATTTTGTTGTCTTTTTCTCGTTTGTGTCTTTCCGGAATCGAAAGTAAAATAAGGTTATCTTCACAAAGTATGTCCTCAATGGGATTGCTCTATTATACGGTAGTAGCGCGATATATATTAATATGTTCGTTGCCAACTGAGTCCATAAAAGGGTATACTCAGTCAAATCCCTGTTTTAGTTTTAGACAGAATAAAGCTTGTAATTACGGTCGCCGTGGTTGCTGGAGGTAAATAGCCTACATATACACTAATGTATAGCACAGGAAGTCAACTCAATGAAAATGGATGTTGTCATATAGTTTTTGTATTTGGTGGATGGACTGATGAGTATACATGACAGTCATATGTGATTTTTTTTCAGAAAATACGAGATTTGAAAAATCATTTAAAAAATCGGGATATTTACTATAAAACAGAGAAAGGGACGGCAGTCGCCATATTGGAATTTTTACCCCAACTTCGATAAGAGTTATTTTTTACAATAGTATGTACCTTTTTCCTAGAGTCATAGTCACGCATCAGTCCTCCGATAATCCATGATCACATACATACAATGCAAAAGCATATAAACGATGTCTATACAGTCGAAAGCAATATTTTAATCCAAAGTTACCGGCGATTTCTGCCTTGTGACATCGAAAGCAACGCGTCGTAGTAGAGAGCGATTAGAGTGACTTCCCCTGCAATGTAATTTTATGGGTTTAGTCAGAGGTATTCCGATACGTTATATTTACAGTCAGTGGTGAATTAATAGTATAAACCCCATTGATTTCAACCAAAGGCTACTCAACTTTATTTCTCGATAAATTGAGTATATCACGCGCAATTTACGGGAGCCGTGCGGATGAATTTATGATGGTCCAAATCAGAAACTTTTGGTGTTTTGTCAGGGGACCGAACGTCATGGACAGACTGTACGTTCGATGAACATGTACATGTCACATGTATCAAGTAGGTTTGGGGACACATATATACATCTACGTGGGGACCAGTAAATACAAAATGTAGAAAAGGTCACATGTCGCGGGGTCCAGGACGTATAACAAGTTTACTGGACCAGTACAACAAGGTCTATGTTCGGGGACCAGACGTCATAACAAGGTCTATGTCCGTGGGACCAGGGTCTATCAAGATAATGTACGGGGACCAGGTGTCATGACAGGGTCTATGTACGGGGACCAGGCGTCACAAACAAGGTCTATATTCGGGGACCAGACGTCATAACAAGGTCTATGTTCAGGGACCAGACGTCATAACAAGGTCTATATCCGGGGACCAGACGTCCTTAACAAAGTCTATGTTCGGGGACCAGGCGTCATAACAAGTTCTATGTCCGGAGATCAGACGTCATAACAAGGTCTATGTCCGGGGACCAGACGTCTTGTCATAACAAGGTCTATGTAAGGGGACCAGACGTCCGTAACAAGGTCTATGTCCGAGGACCATGCGTCATAACAAGGTCTATGCACGGGGAACAGACGTCATAACAAGGTCTATGTCCGGGGACCAGACGTCATAACAAGGTCTATGCACGGGGACCAGACGTCTTAACAAGGTCTATGTCCGGGGACCAGTCGTCATAACAAGGTCTATGACCGAGACCAGACGTCACAACAAGGTCTATGTTAGGGGACCAGACGTCATGACAAGGGACTCTGTACGGGGACACAGACGTCATAACAAGGTCTATGTACGGGGACCAGACGTCATAACAAGGTCTATGTCCGGGGACCAGACGTCATGACAAGGTTATGTACGGGGACCAGACGTCATGACAAGGTCTATGTACGGGGGACCAGACGTCATGACAAGGTTTATGTACGGGCGACCAGACGTCACGACAAGGTCTATGTACGGGAACCAGGCTCATCATAACTAGGTATATGTACATGGACCATGCGTCATTAACAAGGTCTATGCACGGGGAACAGACGTCATAACAAGGTCTTATGTCCGGGGCACCAGACGTCAATAACAAGGGTTTTTTTTTTCAGAAAATACGAGATTTGAAAAATCATTTAAAAAATCGGGATATTTACTATAAAACAGAGAAAGGGACGGTAGTCGCCATATTGGAATTTTTACCCCAACTTCGATAAAAGTTATTTTTTACAATAGTATGTACCTTTTTCCTAGAGTAATAGTCACGCATCAGTCCTCCGATAATCCATGATCACATACATACCATGCAAAAGCATATAAACGATGTCTATACAGTCGAAAGCAATATTTAATCCAATGTTACCGGCGATTTCTGCCAGGTGACATCGAAAGCAAACGTCCTAGTGGAGATCGATTAGAGTGACTTCTCCTGCAATTTAATTCAATGGGTTTAGTCAGAGGTATTCCGATACGTTTTAATGTTCAAATTGTCCGCAAAAACAAAAAAGTATCGGAATATCTTTGACTAAACCGATCGAATTACACTTCGGTGGAAGTCACTCTTAGACCAGGCGCCATGACAAGGTCTATGTTACGGGAACCAGGCGTCACAACAAGGTCTATGTCCGGGGACCAGGACGTCATGGACAAGGGTTATGTCGGGGACCCAGGACGTCATGACAAGGTCTATGTACGGGAACCAGGCGTCACAACAAGGTGTATGTACGGGGACCAGACGTCCTAACAATGTCTATGTCCGGGGACCAGACGTAATAACAAGGTCTATGCACGGGGACCATGCGTCATGAAAAGGTCAATGTCCGGGGTCCAGACGTCATAACAAGGTCTATGTCCGTGGACCAGGCGTCACAACAAGGTCTATGTTCAGGGACCAGACGCTCATAACAAGGTCTATGTCCGGGGACCAGGCGTCATAACATGATCTATGTACGGGGACCAGGCGTCATGACAGGGTCTATGTACGGGGGACCAGGCGTCACAACAAGGTTATATTCGGGGACCAGACGTTCATTACAAGGTCTATGTTCGGGGGACCAGACGTCATAACAAGGTCTATATCCGGGGACCAGAGTCTCATAACAAAGTCTATGTTCGGGGACCAGGCGTCATAACAAGTTCTATGTCCGGAGATCAGACGTTATAACAAGGTCTATGTCCGGGGACCAGACGTCTTGTCATAACAAGGTCTATGTAAGGGGACCAGACGTCGTAACAGGGTCTATGTCCGAGGACCATGCGTCATAACAAGGTCTATGCACGGGGAACAGACGTCATAACAAGGTCTATGTCCGGGACCAGACGTCATAACAAGGTCTATGCACGGGGACCAGACGTCATAACAAGGTCTATGTCCGGGACCAGTCGTCATAACAAGGTCTATGCACGGGGACCAGACGTCATAACAAGGTCTATGCACGGGGACCAGGCGTCATACCAAGGTCTATGTTCGGGGACCAGACGTCATAACAAGGTCTATGTCCGGGGACCAGGCGTCACAACAAGGTCTATGACCGGGACCAGACGTCACAACAAGGTCTATGTTAGGGGACCAGACGTCATGACAAGGTCTCTGTACGGGGACCAGACGTCATAACAAGGTCTATGTACGGGGACCAGAACGTCATAACAAGGTCTATGTCCGGGGACCAGACGTCATGACAAGGTTTATGTACGGGGACCAGACGTCATGACAAGGTCTATGTACGGGGACCAGACGTCATGACAAGGTTTATGTACGGGGACCAGACGTCACGACAAGGTCTATGTACGGGAACCAGGCATCATAACTAGGTATATGTACATGGACCAGATGTCATAACAAGGTCTATGTCCGGGGACCAGACTTCATAACAAGGCCTATGTACGGGACCAGACGTCATAACAAGGTCTATGTATGGGGACCAGACGTCATAACAAGGTATATGTACGGGGACAAGACGTCATAACAAGGTATATGTACATGGACCAGACGTCATGACAAAGTCTATGTACATGGACCAGGCGTCATGACAGGGTCTATGTACGGGGACCAGACGTCATAACAAGGTCTATGCACGGGGACCAGGCGTCATACCAAGGTCTATGTCCGGGAACCAGACGTCATAACAAGGTCTATGTCAGGGGACCATACATCATAACAAGGTCTATGTCAGGGGACCATACATCATAACAAGGTCTATGTATGGGGACCAGACGTCATGACAAGATCTATGTCCGGGGACCAGACGTCATAATAAGGTTTATGTACTGAGACCAGGCGTCATAACAAGGTCTATGTCCGGGGACCATATGTCCGGGGACCATACGTCATAACAAGGTCTATGTGCAGGGACCAGGCGTCACAACAAGGTCTATGTCCGGGGACCAGACGTCATGACAAGGGTTATGTCCGGGGACCAGACGTCATGACAAGGTCTATGTACGGGAACCAGGCGTCACAACAAGGTCTATGTACGGGGACCAGAAGTCCTAACAATGTCTATGTCACGGGGACCAGACGTAATAACAAGGTCTATGCACGGGGACCATGGTCATGAAAAGGTCAAGTTCCGGGGTCCAGACGTCATAACAAGGTCTATGTCCGTGGACCAGGCGTCACAACAAGGTCTATGTTCAGGGACCAGACGTCATAACAAGGTCTATGTCCGGGGACCAGGCGTCATAACAAGATCTATGTACGGGGACCAGGCGTCATGACAGGGTCTATGTACGGGGACCAGGCGTCACAACAAGGTCTATATTCGGGGACCAGACGTCATAACAAGGTCTATGTTCGGGGACCAGACGTCATAACAAGGTCTATATCCGGGGACCAGACGTCATAACAAAGTCTATGTTCGGGGACCAGGCGTCATAACAAGTTCTATGTCCGGAGATCAGACGTTATAACAAGGTCTATGTCCGGGGACCAGACGTCTTGTCATAACAAGGTCTATGTAAGGGGACCAGACGTCGTAACAGGTCTATGTCCGAGGACCATGCGTCATAACAAGGTCTATGCACGGGGAACAGACGTCATAACAAGGTCTATGTCCGGGGACCAGACGTCATAACAAGGTCTATGCACGGGGACCAGACGTCATAACAAGGTCTATGTCCGGGGACCAGTCGTCATAACAAGGTCTATGTACGGGGACCAGACGTCATAACAAGGTCTATGCACGGGGACCAGGCGTCATACCAAGGTCTATGTTCGGGGACCAGACGTCATAACAAGGTCTATGTCCGGGGACCAGGCGTCACAACAAGGTCTATGACCGGGACCAGACGTCACAACAAGGTCTATGTTAGGGGACCAGACGTCATGACAAGGTCTCTGTACGGGGACCAGACGTCATAACAAGGTCTATGTACGGGGACCAGACGTCATAACAAGGTCTATGTCCGGGGACCAGACGTCATGACAAGGTTTATGTACGGGGACCAGACGTCATGACAAGGTCTATGTACGGGGACCAGACGTCATGACAAGGTTTATGTACGGGGACCAGACGTCACGACAAGGTCTATGTACGGGAACCAGGCATCATAACTAGATATATGTACATGGACCAGATGTCATAACAAGGTCTATGTCCGGGGACCAGACTTCATAACAAGGCCTATGTACGGGACCAGACGTCATAACAAGGTCTATGTATGGGGACCAGACGTCATAACAAGGTATATGTACGGGGACAAGACGTCATAACAAGGTATATGTACATGGACCAGACGTCATGACAAAGTCTATGTACATGGACCAGGCGTCATGACAGGGTCTATGTACGGGGACCAGGCGTCATTACAAGGTCTATGTACGGGGACCAGACGTCATAACAAGGTCTATGTCCGGGAACCAGGCGTCATAACAAGGTCTATGTCAGGGGACCATACATCATAACAAGGTCTATGTCAGGGGACCATACATCATAACAAGGTCTATGTACGGGGACCAGACGTCATGACAAGATCTATGTCCGGGGACCAGACGTCATAATAAGGTTTATGTACTGAGACCAGGCGTCATAACAAGGTCTATGTCCGGGGACCATACGTCATAACAAGGTCTATGTGCAGGGACCAGGCGTCATAACAAGGTCTATGTCCGGGGACCAGACGTCATAACAAGGTCTATGTACGGGGACCAGGCGTCATAACAAGGTCTATGTACGGGGACCAGACGTCATAACAAGGTCTATGTCCGGGGACCAGACGTCATAACAAGGTCTATGTCCGGGGACCAGACGTCATAACAAGGTCTATGTACGGGGACCAGGCGTCATAACAAGGGATATGGACGGGGACCAGACGTCATAACAAGGTCTATGTACGGGGACTAGACGTCATGACAAGGTCTATGTGCAGGGACCAGGTATCACGGCAGTGTCTATGGCCGGGTACCAAGCGTCATAACAAGGTCTATGTCCGGGGACCAGACGTCATGACAAGGTCTATGTCCGGGGACCAGACGTCATAACAAGGTCTATGTCCGGGGACCAGACGTCATAACAAGGTCTATGTCTGGGGACCAAGCGTCATAAAATGATCTATGTCCGTTGACTAGGTACCGACGCGATTTGTTTTCAAGGATAGGTTCCCATATAAACATACAATCAGCGGTCAGTCTCCCAATGTATTCTGTATATGTTGTCACTTTAATAAGTTGCTTGAGTATGTCAAAGTATTTATTCTTGTCACGACCACCTAGTTTGAAGAAACAATCGAGACGACAATGCAGTCTACCGTCGGTATTTGATAGATCTACACTTCATCTAATATATCGGTATGTATAAATATTGCATTTTTCAATATTTGGTTTTCTTATATTACTCTTGAAATAAAACATATTAATTGTTTTGAAATATTGCCCTTGATAAACAATAACATCATACCATCTTTGTTAAATTGGCAATATCTTACGAATTCATCTCAATGCATGATATAAAATGTAATCTAAATAATTCAGTATATAAATATTCCTAGGCATATATATGAACTTTTCAACACACTCAGTTTTTATTTGTTTTTTTGTTCAAAGGTTGCTCAACTTTAATAATTACCAGATATACATGTAGATGATCTGTCATAAAGTTTTCTTTCACTTTAGATTTATAATATAAGTTTTCATTCATTTGTCAGTCTTTTTATATTTGAGTTCGGAGATGTGAGACATGTTTTAACCGAATTTGTGTATTCAAACTGACACGCGAAGGTGAGGATTGAAACGGATTTAAGCACCGGTTTGAGTCAACGTATTACGTATACGTGTGTCGTTTGCTTGGCATTCTGAGTTCATTTTACGTGTTTCACATTTGTTTTTGAAAGATTGCTAGTGTAGAGAATTCTTTTTCGTATTGAATATAGTTGATAATGCAACAAATTATTTGCTAAATCTCTGTAATTCTGATATTTTCAATACCGAATTGTTTTGCAGTTCTTTTTTCATCGTTTAACTTTATGTCCAGTTGCGTAGTAAACAACGTATTAAAATAAGAAGGTCGTTTCCACTTGTAGTTATACCATTCAATCTAAACCAACCAATCCCAATGCAGATTGGTCAAATTACACGTGTGAAATAAATACAAATTTAGGAAATGGATTTATCACACAGAAAATCGCGGAAGTTATATGATAAATATACATATTCATTTGTGTAAACATCCAATTTATGTACAATGGCGCTGTAAAACTTTATGCGGTATGATTTGCGATTACACGTATGGAATAGGCTTATGTTATTATACAAAAAGTACACGGTGCAGTGTGGATATACATACTAATGTATCAGGGTAGGATATGTCGTTTTGTGTTAACACGTAATTATGACTGTAAGCATGCTGTTACTTGAGAGAACATGTTTATGTTGTTTGAATCACACTCTGTGGTATTAATGGGCACTCCATCTGTTGGTTAAAGGCTCTATGATGTTTAGATTTCAAAACCCGTTGTTTACGATTGCAGTTCAGCTGTTGTTTTAACTCTCACTTTTGTGTGGATTTCACACATCGTTGCTCTCCATTTGTTGTTTCAATACTCTCTATTGTTTGGATTTCACAAACCGCTGTTTTAGGATGCATTCCATTTGTTGTTTCAATACTCTCTGTTGTTTGGATTTTACAAACCACTGTTTTAGGATGCATTCCATTTGTTGTTTCAATACTCTCCGTGTTTGGATTTCACAAACCGCTGTTTTAGGATGCATTTCATTTGTTGTTTAAAGGCTCTCCGTTGTTTGGACCTATTCGTTCTTTTAGGATGCACTCTAAGCGTTGTTGAAATACTCTATGTTGTTTAAATGGCTCACTTCTTTTTTAGGATTCCCTTCCTTGTTGTTCAAGGCTACACTATGTCTATATTTATTTCATCTATCATGTTTGTGTGGGAGGACATAACGTCGTTAAGATTTGTTTTGAAAAGAGACTCTCCGGTGCTTTAGAATACCCAACCAATTGTTTGAAATGCACTTTCTTTTCTTTGAGTGAACGACAAGGCATTTGTTTTTCTTCTTATGATATCACAATTCCATCATATCGATGATTATGTTGTGTTGTTGATTAGCAGGGGCATACATAAAGTTGTGCCAGCAGTTTTTGTACAGTGAAGGTGCAGGATCTTACAGTCCTACTTTTCCTATTGTTCCGTTGGTTTGTTACAACGCCATTGCTTTGCTGACCCTGGTGTCTATAAGGTATACAGGCTAAAGACATACAGTGCTAGTCTTATTCTTAACTGTTGCTTATGTTTGGAATATAAAATATTCATGTTCAAGCAAACAAATGTTCTTTCCTTAATTTAAAACAAGTGTAACCTAATTACTTTAAGTACCGTTATTTCCTGACATAACCGATGGCATTATAAGCAAACCAGTGCATGCAGATTAAATTTAGTTTCTGCCAAAAAGAACTTAATAAATATAGCTTCATTTATATGCAATGTCTTTTCAGCCCTAAAATACTGCTAAAATGACTGCTGAAGGGTCAGCCAGCCTCGTTCTGGTGGATTATATAACATTTGGATCTGCCATCCTTATATCAATTTCCATTGGTGTGTACTTTGCTTTTGCCGGAGGAAAACAGAAAACCACAAATGAATACTTAATGGGAAATCGTCACATGAAAGTACTTCCGGTTGCGCTATCACTTATGGTTACATTTGAATCCTCGATTACCATGCTGGGATTTCCGGCGGAAGTGTTCGTTCATGGGATCATGTTTTGGTGGGCGTTAACTGCATTCATGTTTGCAAATCTGATTGGAATTTTGATCTGGGTCCCTCTGATTCATCCACTCAGAGTGACAAGTGTCTTCCAGGTAAAACGTTTCATTGACCGAAATGTCTTATCGAAATGCCTTGAAAGCATCATTAACTTCCTATTGACAATTCGTATATGTATGATATATTTTGAACGATTACATTTGAAGCTTCGTTTACCTTAATTAAAAACAACAGCAACAAAATATTCTTTATCTAGACATTTGTATGTGATATCAGAATGTAGATATTTCATTTGATTGCACATACGTATTCCTTAATATTTCATGTTAGTAGCATTGCTATATAGTTCCGTATTGTTTTCGATAAACTTAGTACCTTATGCTTATATTATCGTTTGTTATATCTCCGGTGGCCGAGTGGTTAAGATGTCCCGACATATTACCACAAGCCCTCCACCTCTGGGAAGCGGGTTCGAATCCCATGTGGGGCAGTTGCCAGGTACTGACCGCTGGTCGGTGGTTTTTCTCCGGGTACTCCGGCTTTCCTCCACCAACACACCTGGCACGTCCTTACATGACCCTGGCTGTTAATAGGACGTTAAAAAAAAAATAAATAAATAAACCATTATCTAAAGTTAAATTATGGTAATAGTACTGCTCGTTTTATTATCAGTATCTAGATATTCGTTTTGTTAACATTATTTACTTTAGTTTCAGTATATAGAGCATCGTTTTGTTAACATTATTCACTTTAGTTTCAGTATCTAGAGCTTCGTTTTGTTAACATTATTTACTTTATTTTCAGTATCTCGAATTGCGTTATAAATCACGCGGTATGCGACTTCTAGGGACAAGTGTGGCGGCTACTGGTACTGTAGGTATACTTTTGTTTTACTATTCACACATTAACCAGGCCTTGGTAACTTCGTCTTAGGATTTTAATACACGAATATTCATTTCATGTTGTTGAACTCTTATGAAATAGGCAAGTGTAATTTTGTTATATCTTTATCAGCACTGAAAATTTTCCTGAAGAGCTTCCACATACCTCACCAAGTGTGAAAGCGTTTGGAAGTTTGTCGTTGGAGTTCTATTTTTTTCTATGGTCAATATTTTCTTGGACTAATAAATATATAGATTGTGGCTTTGGAAAAATTATGTGTCGATCAAGCCGCTGTGATGCATATGGACATAATTCGACATCATAAAACCTGTAGGCCTACTTTTATATACTGACCGTGTATCCGATGTAAATCCTCAGATAAATAATTACATATTTTCTAGTAATGCTACATGTGCATGAAGACCTCCTCAGATTTTGTGAATAGTTTGAATGGCCATGTTTTGCATGATATATTAATAAAAATCGCAGGTGGCGAGAATCGAAAGATCCGAAGGTATTCACGTTAACGCTAAGCCAGATTCTGCTTATTTATATATATATACAATGATTTTTTTATAATAAGTAGATAACACTGTTATCTTAATCATCTATCTTCGCAAATAGTATGATACAGTATTTCCTAATAGAAAAAATTTGGTAAATATCATGTACATGTAGCGGTGGTTTCAACATGAAGAAAAGTGAGAAAAAAAATGATAAGAATACATTGATCACAAATCACAAAGTTTTTTGGTATACCGTAATTTTTTGCCGAAATGCTCGAACGTCGGTGTAGATACGGAGAAAACAACAGTTTTTATTTCATAAAGTTAAAACGGACTATTGAAGTTATATGCTTTGAGAAATTGTACAACACTATCTTTTTTTTAGAATATATCTTTCAATCGAGCCTACTGCGTATGCATCGTCAACTTCTACTAAGTTGAAAAATCACGATAACTGCAGGTACAATGTAGGCCAACAGTCGATGTCGCGAACAGGTCCGATTTGATGTATTCAAATCAAATATGAAAAAAATGAATGGCTTGATTGCAATATCCGAAATTTGTTGGACTGAAGATCGCTACTTTTTAATGAATTTAAAAAAAAAAAAAAAAAAAACACGAAAAAAATCACGTTAAATGGTCGCGACACAGTATCCCGGTTTCATTGGTTTTCGACGGCGGAAGACCAAAATAGAATTTTTACACACAATGTCAAACATTTTCAAT